>NW_010290432.1:0-3176 GCF_000700745.2 Antrostomus carolinensis | reverse complement strand
CTAACCTTGTACTGGTAATCATATTAGTGCAGCTGTATGTTAAGGCAGACCAGGTCTTCTTTACTGACTTAATTCTGAGCTGAATCAGACCTGTGATCCAGCCCTGTGAATTGCAAGAATGGGAGAGGAGACTACTTGGGAATGAGGAGTAAGGAAGCCCTATGTCTTTCTGTGCAGTCCTATTCATTGATACACTTAAGGTGACTGTGGAGTATAAATCTGCACCTGCAGGTAGCTTGTGACTAGCTAGAGCAACAGAAGCACAGACCACGTTTCCTGTGTCATATTCCCCCAGCAATGACTGAAGAAGAAAAAAAAATGCAGAAAAACACAGAAAAATGTAATCAGAATGGTTTAATAGCAACAAACTTTTTTTTTTTTTTTTTTTTTAACCAGATGTATTAACATCTCTTTAGTTAAAATTAGATGATATTTTTTATCTTTAAATTCTGTTTGGACCTTTAGATGCTTTAAAACTTTTGAATATATAGCTAGTTTTAAGTGTTCACTGTCATTTTGTGATGATTTTTGTTCCTTAATCAAACTCTGTTATGTCTGGAAGCTCTGCTGTGACTCTTTGTCATTCCTCTATTTCAGTGCCTCTTGTAGTAAGATAGGGTCTGGCGGCCGGAAGATATCGGGCTGTACGGAAAGGTAAGACACCCCCCTCTCTCTCCTAGTAGCCAATAGCACTTAGCCTGTGATGTAAGCAGGCGGAAGTGACGTAGTGAACCCACACCATATAGTACTGTGTCGCACATCATTAAACGCCATTTGCAGCATCCTCATATTGGTGTCAGTGTTCATTGGCCCAGAGACGGGGTGTGTGTTTGTCTCTGTGCCTCCTCGACCGGACGGGACGTTGCGGGATAACAACTGCAACAGCCTCTCAACATAATAATTGCAGATCTTTCTTTGCTAGCCTGTGACCTAGTTAATTTTCCTTCTATGAAGCTGTATTTCTTCTCATATTGACAGGTTTTTTGTTTTGTTTTGTTTTGTTTTGGTTTGGTTTGGTTTGGTTTTAGATTAATATGCTCTCTTTATGAGTCTCAAAGAGATCTTGGAAAGTCAGCACTGGCAGCATGGTTTGTCAACCTGTGCTGTATACAATGGTATTTTGTGGAATATAGAATGGGAAAAGAGCACAGAACCAAGTCCATTTTTTTTTCTGCGATCAGCTGCTCTTCATCATGCTGAGAATCTCGCCCTTGTTAATAACAATCTTTACAATGGCAAACCTCTGTGTCTTCTTAAAAAGTTCTCCTCTTTTGCAGAATGAGAAAATAATACATTAAGCTTCTATGCTTCTTTGCCTTTAAAGTTCTAAATTCCTTCAAATTTGGTTAATCTTAGAAACCAGCCTCAGACAGCTCTTTTTTTTGGATGATTACAGTTCCACTGATTGACATACAGAATCCTTCATCTAGGCTATGAACTAGCTATGTGACATGATAATTCCTAAAGATCCACTCTCATGAATGCTAACAAGCTGCTTGGAAAATCAGCAAATCTCCCCTGTCTATTTTTTTCCTTCTTAATGAGTTATTTATACTGAATTATTTCCCAACCATACCGATTTATTTATTTATTTATTTTACTTCATATTTTGCTTCCATTTATTTTACTTGTTCACTGGCACTAAATGCAGTCATATATAATTACTGTTTGTTCACAACCTTGTCTAGGGGCCACAATTCCTGGTCAGAATCAGGGCTCAGTTATGCTACTTGGGAATTAACCGTGACAGGCAAAATCCAACACTTAAGCAGATTACTGACAAGTCTAGGGCTGAAATTTTAAAAATAAAATCTGTTTTCAGTCATCTAGTCTTCAGGGGTGTTGAATACCATAGATCTCATTGACTGCAATTGAACTGAAGATTCCTGGTTTCTTAGATAGCAGGTAGCCATTACATAGTCAAAATGATGTGGAAAAACTGGTCACAAAGGCAGAAGTCTCAGAGATGCTGAAGTTTGTGAAAGTAGAAATTAAATACAGTAAAGAAATACAACAGAGAGAGAGGTTAAAATACAAACTTTATCCTTACTAAACATCAAAGATGCCATCCATATCTTTAACCCAAGACGAAGCTAAGCTTTAATGGTTCCGCTGCTCATGAACATAGCTGTTTTGTTGCTATTGCTGTGGTCTCAATATTATAATAAAAAACTGCCTGCCTGATGCTAAATAAAAAATTATTTCTTCTATATTTGTTTCCAGAACTGTTACTCTTCAAATAAACAAGTGGTTTCAGCATATGCAGCCACGTTAGGCAATGATTACATTGTATTACACTGTCTTGTAATCAGAATTGATTGTGAACAGAATTGTGTGGCTCAGCCTCATTTTGGAGAACTGTGATAATCTCCAATCTTTTGGAGGTTACCAGAATAGGAGCTACACTCTTCCCTGCCACTACTGTATTATCTAGATTAAAGGCATTTATGCACTATTTTTTAATGCCTTTCATAGAGCGATTCTGTCCCATATTGTAACTCCATGCTCTTTAGACCAGCAATAAAAGGAACAATAGTTAAGGAAATAACTTCTGCACCAATCAACCTTAATGAAAATTCTGTTTGTGGTAAATTTTTGTTTGGAATATTAAAGGGTGATAGGAGGCTGGAAGATCCATGTGTTTTTGAGGGAGAGGAAAAGCTCAGAATTAGAGCAGAGTGGAGGGAAAGGGTCACGGTTCAAACCAGTTTGATGAGATGGGCATGTTTCTCTGTGGGAGACTCCAAGTCTGCAAGAGGGAGGTGGGCCATAGCACCTGGTCAGAGGGTCAGTCAAAGTGAAAGACTCCATGTTTCCTTCCATACGGATTTCTGTCTGTTGTGAACACTGAAACACCATACCTTTGCTACTCAGTATGATATGAAATACAAGATAGAAAGTTCTGAAGCCTACCACCAGTAAGACAGCTCAGCTGTCTAGGTGTATGTTAAGGATTCCAGGATACATTTCAGAAAGAAAATTTGCTAATCCCACCGTTCTGACTGCTGTTTTCTATGTCAGTAAAACAGTCTCTAGTTTGTATGAGCTATTGTAAACTGAATAATAAGTAGGATTTGCAAATCCTGTAAGGGTTGGTTTGTGAAGGGTCTTTCATTAATCCAAACATGAATTTGTCAAGACCAGGAGTTAATTTTATTTATTTATTTATTTATTTA
>NW_010290431.1:90873-91206 GCF_000700745.2 Antrostomus carolinensis | reverse complement strand
CTCCAGCCACTCTTCCCCAAGCCTGTAGCATGGCACGGGGTTGTTTTGACCCATGTGCAGGACGCAGCACTTGGCCTTATTGAACTTCATGTCACCGGTCTCAACCCATTGATCCAGCCTGTCCAGATTCCTCTGCAGAGCTTTTCTACCTTCAAGCAGATCAACACTCCCACTCAATCTGGTGTCGTCTGCAAACTTAGTGAGGACACACTCAATAACCTCGTCCAGATCATTGATAAAGATATTAAACAAAATTGGACCCAGAACTGAGGCCTGGGGAACACCAGTAGTGACGGGCCACCAACTGGTTTTTACTCCATTCAACACAACTCT
>NW_010290431.1:74291-90435 GCF_000700745.2 Antrostomus carolinensis | reverse complement strand
GTTCCAACCCTCCTGCCATGAGCAGGGACACCTTCCACTAGACCAGGTTGCTCAAAGCCTCATCCAACCTGTCCTTGAACACTTCCAGGGAGGGGGCATCCACAGCTTCCCTGGACAACCTGTTCCAGTGTCTGACCACCCTCACAGTGAAGAATTTCCTCCTAATATCTCATCTAAACCTACCCTCTTCCAGTTTATCCTTCTGGCCCTTCTTGTAGATGGGCATCACACTGGCCAGTTTCCAGTCAACCAGAACCTCGTTTGCCAGGACTGCAGATAAATGATGGAGACGGGCTTGGTGAGCACTTCCGCCAGCTCCTGCAGTACCCTGAGGTGGATCCCATCCAGCTCCGTAGACTTATGGATGTCTAAGTGGTGCAATAGGTCACTAACCATTTCCCCTTGGATTATAGGGGTGTCGTTCTGCTCCTCATTCCTGTCCTCCAGTGCAAGGGTCTATGTATTCAGAGAGCAACCTGTCTTACCGTTAAAGACTGAGACAGAGAAGGCATTAAGTACCTCAGCCTTTGTCTCATCCTTTGTCACAATGTTTCCCTGTGTATCCAACAAGGGATGAAGATTCTCCTTAGCTCTCCTTTTGTTACTAATGTATTTACAGAAGCATTTTTTGGTTGCCTTTTACTGATGCAGCTAGACTGAGTTCTAGCTGGGTTTTGGCTGTTCCAGTTATCTCCCTGCATAGCCTTATGAGGTCTTTGTAGTCCCCTTGAGTTTCCTGTCCCAGCTAAGTAGCAAATGTTAAGGCTCAGGCAAAAAGTCTGAGTGCTGTGCTACATAAGTATTCTTAATGATTCATTAAAATGGAAAGGATTTCTCAGTTGGGTCTGAAAACACAGCACGTACTTTCTTAAGAGCACCAGACCCAAACCTTTCTTTGTAAGGTGGATCGGATATATTTCTCACTGTGGATATCATCTGCACCTGAGATGTGGACACAAAGATAAATAAAATTAAATTAACTTTGATAATACTGTAATTTATAAAACTATAATATTTGTTTAAATTGTCTATATAGTTTTTGTAATTGACTTGCTGAGTTGAGAATGGAGAAAGTAAAAGGCTAGCCAGGAATACTTCAATGAATCTGGCAGATATATGTACCTTTTTTTGCAGTAGGTGCTTATTGCAAGTGTATTTCTTTTAGGAACTTCTTTAGCTTCTGGATGAGATGAAAATAGGGAGAAAGATTGATTCACCTCAAAAGTAATTTGGGGAGATGTGAATTAACTCTTCAGGTTCAGGAATTAAGTGTCTTATTTATTGAACCACAGGGATCACAACTTTGTTTCAATTATAAAAAAAATGTGTGCTCAAGAATAGTCTCAAACCCTTGAATAACATGAAAAGCTAGAAGAGCAGGGCAGTGACTGTTGCCTGCACCTCCCAGTTGCTAGATGGGAGGCCTAATCACTGTGCTCTGGTCTTTTTTGCAAAAGTGAGGTAAGCATCTGCAGTCTCCTGGTTGTTTTGTGGTTACAGCTAGAGATGTGAAAGATACCAGTTACAGCCTGCTGGAATAAGAACGTTTTCTGAAGCCTCACAAGTTTCCTGTGGGCCTTATTTTCATATGGATTTCAGTGTATTTTCCATTAGCATCACTGCCAGTGGAGACTTGTCTATTCAGAGAGCTTTCCTATGATAAGTGAAGGGAAGTCTGTGAGACGGCTCACAGGTGTGACCTTCTGAGCTCAGTAACAAGTAGCATAAAGCTTTTATTTTTTTGTTTGATCCCATACCAGCATTGTCTAAGGATTGCAGGTTTGCATTATTGCATACATGCCCTTGAAAATTTTAGTGGGAAATATTTTATATTAATAGAATATGAATATGTTAATGGGTGTTATCAAATAAATGGAATTGTTACATTTGACAATGTGGTAGTTGTATTAATTTTGTTAATTTCTCTGTTGTTTCTGAGCTATTTCTTATTTTACGGTTTTAAAATATCTTGTGTCTGACATACTTGACCTTTCTCATTCACTTACCACTCAAAACTAAATCTATTCAGTAGAGCTCTTGAAGTATCCAGATTGAAAACTTCAACAATATTACACTGGAAAGAAATGGCACTCTCCTTTTATAATTGGTATCTTGTGAAGAAATAGACCACTTGAAGACCCATTTGACAGAAGAATCCTGATGAGTATTCTTACCTCTTTAATAAAGATGATAAGGATTAGGAATTCTCTAATGCAGGGTGTCTCTACAAAATCTGAGCAGCTCTGCAAGACTCGGAGAAAGACTTCATACAAAACGTTTTCCCTATTTTATCAGAAGTTTTCTGTTTTATTGCATCCTGGCTCAAGTGCTAGCCTTGGTTGCTTGTGGTTCTTCGTCTTTCATACTTCCTGTGGCTGTTAAAAGCTTGACTGTTTGCTTTAATCTACTGCACTGACCTTGCAATGCATGATATAACATACATATTTGAATTAAATGGTATGATTTGTGAGCTCTTGCAGGATTGAAATATGAATCTCAAAATGCTTGACTATACATTTATGACTTTTGGGCTTTTATGATTGCATGAAATAGTTGTATGAAAGCCTCAGAGACCAATGACTAAAACTGTTTAATTTTTACACAAAACTAAATATGTTTAAAAAAATCTATGCTTCCAACAACATATGAGATATCAGATATACCAGACACTCATTTATTTCTCTTTTGAAAGATAACTCCTGTACAAGTCTACTGGGAGGATCTCAGTGCAAATTTCTGAAGACTAAAATAAAACTGCAATTAGTCAAATACTACTACAAAAGTGAAATATTTTTAGGCATTTTATTCTTTAGAATGGAATGGGATCTCCTATGTGTAGAGTAACTTGATAGGTTATGCAGCCTAAGAACTTTTTCTCTGTAAATTCATGTGCAAAAAGCAATAGATTTTTTATTACCATAGGTTGTGGGTTTGTTGTTTGGTTTGGGTTTTTTTTTATTTTAGCTTTAAAAATGCATTAATTTTAAAGGACAGTTGCTCTTGTATTTAGGCCAATGTTCTGATCCAAGGAGAGATAAATGGCAAGGTCTTGTGTTTTTTATGCCTGAAAAGAGGCCTTAAAAAGAACTTAAAGTGGCAGAAAATGTAGAATTATACTGGCTCTTGCACTGCCTAGTCTAGTTCTGATCATTGCAGGTTGTTCATTCCTTTGTTTTCCGGAGAGAAAAAGGGCTATGCTTTGTTTTTGGAAAGTTTTGTTTATATAATGAAACATATTTCCATGTATTATGAAGGAAATGCCGAAGAAGTGGGGTGAGGTTAGGCCTTAACTGTCAAACTCAAGTCAGAATCATAGAATAATAGAATGGTTTGGATTGGAAGGGACCTTAAAGATCATCTAGTTCCAACCCTCCTGCCATCAGCAGGGACACCTTCCACTAGACCAGGTTGCTCAAAACCTCATCCAACCTGTCCTTGAACACTTCCAGGGAGGGGACATCCACAGCTTCTCTGGGCAACCTTTTCCAGTGTCTGACCACCCTCACAGTGAAGAATTTCTTCCAAATATCTAATCTAAACCTACCCTCTTCCGGTTTAAAGCCATTTCCCCTTGCTAAAGCTATTACCCCTTGGAGTCCTGAACTCCCAAGTCTGTGATCAGATTTTCGTGTTGTTAGATTTGTAGTGAAAAGGCCTATCACATTTTTAAAGTAATAGAGAGTCAGTTCTATCACTGAATAAGCTGGCAGAAATTAAAGAAATTTCACTAAATACGGTGCATATTCAGGTGACATGATTCTGGAAACTCTTTGTGACTGTTGCCTTAAATCTATTAATTTCTTTCCCCCCCCCCGATTGCAACAGTGGTAAACTTGTTCATGCTTGTTCATAAAATTATTTTACGCTGTTGTTCTTTATATGTCATATATAAATTCACAGCAGGAGATAGTTCAGAGGAGATGACAGTCTAAACAGCAAAGTGTGAAAAGGAAGCTGAGGCTCGATATTGCTGGAATGGGGAGGTCAAGTACTGACATCCAGGAGTGGCATACTGGCATCCTCCTGAGTGTATGCTCCTTTTCCCTTCAGTCTTAGCTGAGGAACACAAGTCTTGAGTTCTGGTTCTGCTTCCAGAGTTCATGAGGCTGCCAAAGCAGACATTGCATATGGCCTTAATATCTCATTTCTGATGCATCTAATATAGGGACATTAGTAGGAGTGCTTGCTGTAAAAATAAACCACTCATACTAGTGAAGAATGCTAGCACAGCCTCTACAAAATGGGTGAAGAGATTCAAACAACAGGCAGGGTGGGCCCACAAAGAGTAGTGCTGCAAATGAAATACTTGACAACAAGAGGTTTTTTGCACTGCTCAGATTTTGTACAAAAAGCAGCTTGCTTTTTTTTTTTTTTTTACGTAAAACTGCTTTGAACGTAAATTTTGCTTATATCCCAATTTCCTTACGATCAAAAACTTAAAATTAATGCAGTCCAACATTTCCTAAAGGATTGAGGCAGCCACTTGTGTGTCACCATCTGACTTTGCCCTCAGGTTTGCAGAAAGATCCCAGGGACCACAGGGTTGAATATAGTGTCTCCACCCAAGAATCGTGCAAAAGATGTCTTGAAGATGTTGCGCATTATTTGCATTACTTGTTTTGGCTCTGGCAAAATTCCCCCTGAAATCAGAATAGTCTGTTCACAATAATATTTAAATCTGTAATACATTTGAGATGTTACTTTTAAAAATGTTATAAATACATCTTTGTTGTTACTTCCTATAATCTATTTTTGGAAAGTATAACTTCCGTAATTAATTCTGACTCGGTCTAAATTAATACATAGAACTAGCCTTAGGACTAAAAATGCTGTGCCTGTTTTAGTATGTATATGAAACATATGCACTTCTGTGCACTGTCATTTAGAATAAACTCTTAATTCTCCAAATTACATGACACTATTTAAATTACTATTCAAGCTACCACTTACTTTAACTAATCAGGTTAAAGGATTTAAAAATCAGCTTCAAAGATGACAGGTAGGTGAAACAGAAACATCACACTGCTACTTAAATCCAAATTTTAAAAGTGTAAAAGAAAAAAGACCAGAATATGAGAGTCAGATTTTCTTCTGCTGTAATCTGACAGTTTCAGTGTTTCTGCTATGTACCTTTAATATGAGTTCTCTAAAATTTTAATCTTTCTGCATGTTTTACAAAAGGAACAGCCAAAATTAAATATCGACATTACACATTTTTATTTAATAATTCTAGCTATACATAATTGTCGCAGATGATTACTGCTTATTACTGGAGGAAGATTATTTGAAAAAACACTTGAAATTCTATTATATTTGAGTTCTCATTAGATTAATTTATCATCTTCGTAGACAAAGTAGTGATTCCATGAAAAGGAAAAAAAAAAGTCTTCCTACTTGAGTAGCTTTTACACCATATGTGATTCATAATTAAGGGCCCTTTAAAATTTGTTACACCTGTAGCAGCTGTATCAGGATTTAGAAATCTGTGACTGCAGATATCAATGATTTGAAGGTGATGCTAGATATTCTAGTACCTTCTTAAAGGTCTGGGTAATTACCTATCCCATAAAAGCTCTAATTGATTAATATATTATTCATTAGTTTTGCTGGCAAACTTACTGTCTTTAATGCTCTGGAGTTTTAGGGATGCATCTGGAAGAACTCTCTAGGACTAATGCAGTGAACACTGTACAACCATGCAGCTGAAATTAAGCCTCTCTAGACACAGGGGAGCTTTAGCCTGATACTCTCCAATCCCCTAAATGTCAATGTGGAGCACTCAGCTCATGTCAGCACTTTGATATGTTTTTAGTACCCTGTAAATGCTTCCTCACTGATTCAGGACAAAAATACACGAGGAACCACTACACCATTTGAAGCTCAGAGAACAAAGGTGTGGAGGAGCTGCAAGCTCCACATTTTTAATAACCTTGTTTTCCCTGAATTTAGGCAGCACTCTGAAGACAGAATCCATCCATATGAAAACCAAAAATTTTTAGTTACCTAGTCACCATTGTCTCACTGTCATCCGTCTCCACTGTTTTTATCCTTGTGGAACCTCTGTGTGGCTGAGCCAGTAAAGTTGCTCAAATCTTACTAGTGAAGATGAAGTATGAAGAAATGACTTGCAGGCTCTGGAAAGCCTGTAGTCTTTGCAGATAGCTGCCTGTTTGGGTTTTTGAAAGAATTCCAGTGGTTCAGGCATCCAAACAGTAACTTTTTAAAGAATGAAAACTGAAACCCATATATATTTCCTCTATTCTGCAATGGTACACTTCTGTAATTCATCACTGGGCTCAGTCCTGCAAACTGAGTTCAGCTAGAACCTCATGCAAGTGGAGAAACCTGCTCTCTCTCATTTCTTCAGACTTCAATGCATAGTTGGGACTAAAGCGCTTGTTTGTTCTTAAGTGCCTGACTCATCTACTGCCTTGTAATAGAAAGTGATTCAGAGTTGTTAATACTCAAGAGAGTAGAAAAATACTAAAACAGAAACTCCAGGGAGGAATTACTGTAAGTTTCAGTCATACAGTTATATATAGTATGTGGTACAGATGTGAACCTAGATTTCTTATTTAACCACTGGGATGGCCTTAGGGAGTCAAATCCTGTATCAAAACCATGTTTTCATGGGCACAGTATAAATTCAGGGAAAAAAGTTAATGCTCCAGAGATGCTATAATAATCCTATTGATAGATGCATTTTTACATGCACAAGCAGCCCTACTTTCTCTTTTGTATTTCAATAGGAGCTGGACCAACAGTCTTAACTTTTAAAAATATAGCAAAAATACACATTGGATAATAAGTAGTACAGATATTCTACAGATACCACTGTTTTTATTTTTCACCTACATAGAATGTGGAAATTGGAGGAAGTGAGATTTTTTTTAAGAGCTTTTAATGTTCTTGTGTACTGAATCTAGTCCAGTATTTCTTTATGTGATGTTGGAACATGGCAGATGCTTTAAAAGAAAATACAGTCAAGCTTATCCTATAAAGGCCAGTTATGGGATAATCTTCAAGTATATATATATATTTTTTTTTAATGTCACCCTATTTGTTATTGGCTGGCTCAAAGCCATTGAAACATCTCGCTCAATATAGTAGATGTTTCTGTGACAGGTACATCCTTACTTTTGAGTTCTGTGTCTAGGTGCTATGGCAATGAGTTCCACTGCTCTATTTTTGAGTTGTTTTCTTCAGTATTAGATTCGCTTGTGCATTATATATACTGCTTGTCAGTCTCTTTGGATTTTTCCTTGGTACTACCTTTCACAAAAATAAATCTAGAAATATTCCTGAATTAATGTTGCTGTCAAATTATATGACTAAAACAGATTTGAACTACAGGAGATACATTCTCCAAGGGCGATTGGTTCTGCATTGAATCTAAAGGGTAGCCTGTTTGTTATGAATTACAGGGACTTTCATAATTGAAGCTGATAATTAAGAAGAAAGAATATGCATGAGTAATTTGCATGAGTAATGAAAGATTACCATGGAAAACCAAGTAGATCAACAGCTGCTGAAACTCTTGCTATGATTCTTGTCATGCTTATTTTTCACTTTCCATCTAGCCTTCTGAGTCATGTTGACCTGAGATATTTGCAGATCTCCGTGTATTAAGACAAAATATTAAAATTGCATCAGATACTCAGTAGTAATAATTTTAAATTAAAATAATATATATTCCATATATCAGAAACCTGAGTTTAATACATAGGCTTTTTCTGTGTTTAAAATTAAGAGGCAATGATAAATTGAGCAACAGAGTATGTTATTACAGATAGCTGGAAAGTGTTTCTGAAGAGAATTGCTTATCTCTGTAAAGAGCAAACTTCTTTGTCTTTTATTACTGTAGTGTTAAACCCATCTCCATTACATATATCAGGCTTAGGAAATGGAAACAGTGATAAACATATGTAAAAAAAAAAAACCCAAACATAATACCATTTACTTATCCCAGGTGTACAAAAGAGATATAATTGATGTATATACATCACAAAAATGTAGAAAACCATGCAAAGAGTTGGTGTTTTAACTAATGAGAGGGTAGAATGGAAGAGACACTTGAGTAGGGTTTTTCTGTGACATGCTGAATATGTTTAGGGAAAGGAATCTTAAAAATAATTTAATCACCTTTCTTGATAGTAGCACAGTGTTCTGTAGTACCAAATCTTGACAGTTTTATCCAGTTTGACAGGACTTAGCTAATATGCTTTGATATAGGCAGAGGCTTAAAGAGACTTTTGAAAAGCTTAAGCTTTAAAAGCATGGTTGTATGATTATTGCTGTTTCCAAAAAGATAGGCAGCAGGAAAGGTGAGAGTATGGTCTGAATAGTCTTTCAGCATACAGGGAAATAAGCAAATGTTGTGCAGTTCCTATTGTAAGTTAACACAAATAATTTAAGAAATTGTTTTTAACACATGCATCGAGTTTACTGAAAAAAAAAGCATTTATTTGCAAGAAGCTTGTTATTGTGACTATACATACTTATTCTGTAAAAAGCACTATTTTTTCCTAGTAAACATTCAAAAAGCAATAATGATTTTTTTGCTAAGTCAGTATTTTATGGTATTAAATACAGGCTCAATTAGATAAAATCTTCTGTATTTATCCCTTTTTGCAATCATAACTTTTTAGGTTCTAGTTGGAACAACTGAGATTCTTCATAGGAAGAATCTGAAATCTTCAGAGGTCATCTTTTCATAAAATGTCAGGGAAGCAGCATGACTGCTGTCTTTATTCAGCAAGTCTCTTTGAGCTGTTTTAGGGAGGTTTTTCTTAGTTATTTCATCTGGTTTCTGACTGTACAGGAGATCATTCTACTCTTCTGTTCTCTTGACAGAGCTGGGCAAAGGCAACTTCCATTAGAGCCTGCTGCCCAGTTTCGTTTTTATATTAATAGAACACTTTTGCCTCTGACATGGGAAGAATAGGTAAGCATTAGGAGTGCTTGGTTGTCTAATGACTGACACAGCAAGCTAGAAAAACCCCTACAAAATGCTACTTTGAGAGCTGGAGCTGATGAAAGATCTCTCTTTACTGTGGCTTAACCTTACTATGTCCATTGCATCTTTAGAGATAAACTAAAATGACTTGTTAGGAGAAAAATTTTTTCTTTAGCTTCAGAAACAGTTTTGGGTTTTGTTTTTCCCCATTTGGGAAAAAAAGGTTACTGTGGCCACCTTCGTATTAGGCTAGAACTCTTGTCTGAAGTGAGAGCTTTTGGAATCCATTATGAAACTAGAAAGGAAAGTTCAAAGTATGTATTCAAAGACTTAAAAAAGTTAACACTTTTCGAAGAGTATTTTTGAAAGTTCTCAAAATTATGTATTTGCCTTGGTTGACTAACTTGCAATACCTCTATTTTTTTCTGGTTTTTAGAAGTTTGTGCTAAGGCTTTGAAAGGCGTAAGGCAGATTACAGTTCCTGTTATTTAAAAATCTGCCATAAGTTTTATAAGTATTACGATAAAGAACAGCCAGCCATTCCAAGTCATTCTAGTCTTCATTCTGTGAATGTTAGAGTAAGCCTATTCTGAGAAACAGAGCCAAAATTACCATGTGCATATGCTTGTGAGATTCAGCATCATGCTTAGGAATAATTGCTCAAAGACAAGTAGTCTTGTAGATCACCTTAGAATATCCTTGCCTCACTGAGAACAGAAAAGAGACTAAGGCATATTGGCATTTGTTGAATTAGTGAAATTTTGATTGAAATAGTCAATATTAATCCTGCATATTCCAGGTTTTTAACATTTTCTAGCTACACCCTTTAGCATAAGCAGTCTTTCTGTACCATCCACCTTTAATCACCTCTGGAAAACAGCACCTTCTGTTTGCAACCCCAGGTACAAAATTACTTTGGCATTTTTGCCTGCAGAAATATTTAAGAGTGACTTCCCAATTTAATTACTTTTGATCAGAATTTTGTATCCAGAACTGAGTTCCACAGTTGCTTTTACACAACCCTATCATTGTAATTTCATACCATTGTTTTCTCAATTGAATGTGCCTTTTTTGAAATTGTGATTTGATGTTTATAAATGTTTTCATGCTACAGTTTAATGGGTCAGCTTGGGAAATTATATATTATGAAGTTTGAAGGTGCTGTAAGTAGGAATATTTTCAGGCAACACAGGTTGTCTTGAAGATACTCAGCAACCTAGTTACCATTTATACTTTTGGCAACATAAAACATAATTAAAACCCTTTGTTAACTAAGTTGGTAAAATAGTAGAAGTCAGGGCACTAGACTAAAAGAAAAACTGGAAAGAAGCAGTGACAAGAAATGTCGTGGAATCCAGTTAAAGACTCTGGGACTATGTGCATCTCCGAATCATAAAGCTGGCACAAGACAATGGAGGTTCTGCTAACTCAAAATTCTTCTGAGAACAAGTTCTTGGGAATATGAGCCACTTTTGGACAAAAGGTTGTCTGGAATAAGATGTGAAACTCTGAAGATGGTGATTGCCCTGCTTAAGTGCTAGACTTACAAAATTAAACTTCATATAATTACTTGCAAATTAAAAAGATTAGACCTCAGCATTAATTCCTTATAGCACACACATTGTGAAGCTTCAAATATGTGACTTTCTTGAGGCAAAAGGGGTAACGGTAGCTGCATGTAAGCCATAGGAGAGAGGAGCAATCACAAGCTTTGGGGCTAATTAACTTAAACTTTAAATATATTATGGTATGTCAGGATGGGACCTAGTTCTCAATTTCCTCTTCTGCCAAGCAGGGTGATTTCTTCTGGGGGGGGAAAAAAAAAAAAAAAGATGGTGCTGGATGGTGTTGTGCTGCAGGAGCGAGGTACTCTGCTGCTAAACTGACCCTTTCTGCCCCCTCTCAGTAACTGCTCTCCTATTGCCGTCTTTAACCAGTGCTTTTCTATGTTAAGCACGTGGATAGAAACATGAAATTAGAAAGAAGGATGTCATTAGAGACCAAAAACAGAATTTGAAACACATAAAGGTGATGGTGGACAGCAAATTGTGAAATTCATACTTAACCAGTCTTTTCTAAGGCTTGTCAGAGAACAGAAATAGTCACTGTCTTGTTCTCTAACCTTCATCTATCAGACCAGATATAACCTGGAAAGAACTTCATGCTTTTCAATCAGATTTGTTGCACCACAGAGTCAGTCATTTCTATGCCGGTTCATATGGAACAGATGTGAGACAAATCTGAAAGCATTTATAAATAAATAATAAAAGAAACTCCCATCATATTTGGGACTGGTTGACAAGTACCAGTCTATAGCAGTGTGTACTGCTATTAAGAAAAAGTTGATGAAAAGCACAGATTTATTTAAATTAAAGTAACTAAATAAATCTATACAGAGCACCAATCTGCGTGAGAGTCTGACTGAAGGAGTGGAGGGAAGAGGTATTACATCAGAATTAACTCAAAAACTAGTTTGAGTGCCAGGTAGAACTGTGGTCTGCCAATTAATGGGAGTAAAACTGAGGGAAATCTGTTGTTGTGACTTGTTAATTAAAGCAGGAAGCAAGGAACTGCTAGGAAGGTATCAGAGAAGTAGTTAGAGTGAGAGAGAGCCTAAAACCAGCTGAACGGTAGGAGAATGAAACGCTGATAAAGAAAAGAACAAAAAGGAATTAGTTTATCCTCAGTAGCTAAGTGCAGAAGCCAGAAAAGAGATGAAATGTCATTAGAAATTATCAAGGAGGAAGACGACCTACTCAGGCAGTAGTTCATATATTACTACACTTTTTATGCAGTTACTCCTCTTGGTTTGTTCAGTCTTGGAGGACAAAGCAAAGAGATCATGTTTTAGACTGGACAGGCAAGTGCCAATATAATTTGCTTTGGGAACAAAAGGAAATTTTTCATTATTTCAGTTTATTGGTAGTTAGTTAACTTTGCTGTACTGTTATTGAAACATAAGTGTAGAAGTTGGGGGTTGGAACTAGGGAATCTTTAAGGTCCCTTCCAACCCATACCATTCTGTGATTCTAAGTACTGCAACAAAGTATTAAGGAAGAATAAAATATCTTGAAAATGAGCTCCCTTTGACACTGTAATAGCATTTAATTGACATTAAATAGCTCCTTTGGAACCATTATGAATACGATATGAATACAAATGTATGAAACATTTCCATCATTTTGAATCAACAGCTTCAACAGATGAAGTTACATTGTTGGAGGCTGTAAGGCTCCCAGTTTTGCCAGTGAATTTAGTGCTTCTGAAAGTGCCATACTGACATTTATGAAGACTGAGATCTTCCTGTGTGAAGCTTGTTTGTCATAGCAGTTTTGCTAACAGGGTGATAGTCTTTCGGTAAAGACTGTGATGGTTTCCCTGGGCTAGCCCTTGGCCAGTAGCCAACACAGCCATTCACCCACTTCCCCCGCACCCTCAGGGGACAGGGGAGAGGATTGGGGGGGCAAGGATTAGGAGGCTTGTAGGTTGAGATAAGAACAGTTTAATAACAGAAAGAAAAGAAAACTTAAAATAATACTAATATTAGAATAGTAGTGATAATGATAACAGTAATAAAATATACAAATGAGTGATACCCAGTGCAGCTGCTCACCACCCACTGACTAAGCCCGGCCTCTTCCCAGATAATGATCCTGGAGGAGCAACAATCCCGAACTGAAACTGCAATCCTGGAAAGGCAGGAGAAAGCCAGAGTTAAAGCCCAAGCAAAAGCCAGAGTTAAATCACCCTCCTTTCCAGTTATCCCCAGATAATATACTAAACATGACATGATATGATATGGAATATCTCATTGGTACATCCAAATGCCTGTTTGGGTTTTGCTGTTCACTACACTTTTCCCTCCCAGTCCTAATGCAGCTGTGAACCAGCCAAACACAATGGCCTTGAGTTCCAGCAGCAACTAATAACATTAGTACTTTTATCAACATTCCTCTCATAACAAGTCTTACACTGAAACTAAAACACAGCTATTCTAACTACTAAGAAGAAAATTAACTATCCTAGCAAAACCAGGACACAGGGGATGAACTAAAGGAGATGATCAGAGCTTTGTGCAATTTGTCTAGCCTCTCACTGAAGCTGCTGGCACTGTCCTCAGCTATCCAGTGATGGACACAGGGTCGGAAGAAATAGCAGCTAGGAATCCAGATGAGTAGATCCATGTGATTGTCACAACATTGTGTACTCTTCTCCATGCTTTCTTAAGTAATAAGACTTCTAATAACCATGCAAGAAAAATCTTTGTTATGTTTTAGATGCAACTTTCTCAGGGGATACCAAAGCCAGGGTGAGAGCATTGTGAGTTTTTATGGTTTTAGTGTTACTTTTTCTCATCCTACTGATGATACTTTCATCTGGCTCTTTTCATCTAATAGAACTGAACCTACTGCAAGTACTAGTGCACACTGTACTTAAAAGAGTATGGGCTGGATCATATTTTCAGGAGCTAAGGTCATTCTGAGATGGAGTGAGACCAGCATGGGAACAAAATGTGGCTTTATCTGAGCAAGTTGTGGGTGTTTGAGGTCTCTGTAATTTGTAGTTAATTGCAGATACTGGAAGGCACTGCATGGCTTTGGGAAGCACATTGTTACATATGGTTCTCTATCTGGATTTCTCCATAATTTACTCACTAAAAGGCTAACACGTGTGATACAACAGATTAAGGTATTAGATCTGTTAATTTTGGCGAGGTATTTGTATTCTAACAAGCAGATTAACATACCCATCTACTGATCGGCATAATTGAAAACAGCTCTTTTATTTGTACTCTCTAACTTGTTGGAAGCCTACTGAATTTTGTGTTTGATTCTTAGTTGGAAAACAGAGTACTTTAATAGAAGGCTGTATTGGGTCTGGCTGGGATGGATTTACTTTTCCCTATAGCAACCCTCAGAGTGCTGTGTTTTGTGTTAGTAGCTAGAAAGGTGCTGATAATACATCAGTGGTTTGGTTACTGCTGAGCAGTGCTCACACAACATCAAAGCTGGCTCTTCAACATTCTGCTCGCCCCAGTAGGCTGGGCGTGGGGAAGGTCTTGGGAGGGGACACAGTCAAGACAGCTGACTCAAACTGACCAAAGGGATATTCCATACCATATGACGTATGCTCAGAAATAAAAGCAAGGAGAACGGAGGGGAAAGGGGGGGTATTTGTTATTTACTTTTGTCCTCCGGGAACTGCAGCGCATACAAAACCCTGCTTCCCAGGAAGTGGCCAGACATCACCTGCTGATGGAGCTGCTGAGAGAGCTGGGGTTGTTTAGTCTGGAGAAAAGGAGGCTGATGGGAGACCTTATTGCTCTCTACAGCTACCTGAAAGGAGGTTGTGGAGAGATGGGAGTCAGTCTCTTCTCCTAACTAACAAGACAAGAGGAAACGGCCTCAAGTTGCGCCAAGGGAAGTTTAGTTTGGATATGAGGAAGAATTTATTTCCTGAACGGGTTATCAGGCATTGGAACGTGTTGCCCAGGGCAGTGGTGGAGTCCCCGTCCCTGGAGGTATTTAAGAGTTGTGTAGACATGGTGCTTAGGGACATGGTTTAGTTGGGGACTTGTCAGTGTTGGGTTAATGATTGGACTCAATTATCTTAAAGGTCTTTTCCAATCTAGGCAATTCTGTGATTTGGTGTAAAGCGAGAGCTAAAGTGAATTTGATTATTTGAATGAGATTATCATGTCAACACTTATTATTTAAGAAAATCCTGGACCTGTGTGCATCTTTACAAATGCAATTGTATTTATGGTGTCCTGCTAGTTTAAGACTAGGCTTTTCAGAAAAATCCACTGGCTATCAATGGGAATTGCATGTCAAATTCCTTTTGGTTAACAGCATAGCGTGGAAGCTTACTTTAGAGAGACGTTTGTAAAGTAGTGTTTTCATGCTGGAAAAGGTGATAGCAACATACTTTACACAAAGAAAAATATCTAGTAATAGATAAAATTTACACAGTTTTTCATTGTAATCATAACAAAGAACTGCTATGAGTATTTGGGATAATTATCCCAAATGCATAGCATTTTCCAAAGCAACTGCATTTGGAAAACAGCTACTGGGTCACTTGAGGGGAGGAGGGACAGTGCTGCCTATACCTCCATCACTGGGTTTCAATTACTATTCTGAGCTACTCTGGTCTGTAAAGAAACACTGAAGATGATTTATTTCTCTAACTTTCAAAACCTTTGGATAAGTGAATCTCTCCGTACCGCCTCACCAGCCAAATGCTGTCACTGTCATGAAAACAGAGTCCTGTACCTAGAGCACTGATTGCTGGTATGTGCTGGACCTTGAAGGTTTGCAGTATTCCGCTTCCAGCAGGAACCACAGGCTGCAGAATTGATATGAAGTACAGGGACTCTCTGATTCAACGGTGCCACATATGGAAAGCATTCTACTATTCATTACTTCTTTTTTTTTTTTTTTTTTCCTTTCTAAACATTAATACAAGTTTATATGTTCCAGTTTGGTTCCCAGCTTTTAGAAGCATGCTATCTGTTGCCAGACAACTTATGAACCCTTTTGAAAGGTGGTGTTTTTGGAGAGGAAGAAAGCCTTAGATCTCAACTGTTTGGAGGTCAGAAATAGAGGACAGAGAAAAATCACTTCTTCACCTTTTCTGATATTAATGCATAATTACCAGGATTTCACTGCAAATAGGTATGATTTGAAGTAGAATGCGACCATAAAACAAGTGTCAAATTTCGAGATGAAGTTGCCTGTCCTAAGAAGCATGTTCTTAGATCATAGTTAAGATCTGTGCCAGCATTGTATGGTAGGGTTCAGATTAAATGAAGCATTTAAGCTCATAACTCTTATTTCAGCTTCTCAGTAGAAATGTAAAAATTTTTTGCTTGGGGCCTGGAATCATTTGTTTGTTTTGTTTTTAATACCTAAAATGAATATATTGAGGACTTCTTGGAACAGTATCATTTTTACTCAGCTGTCCACATTAGATGAGTACGGATTTTGCAAGCAGGCAGGCCAGCCATTAATATTATACAAAGTTATACCAGGAAGTCTGTAATTCTAGGTCTTAGCTCCTCAGGTTCTAGAGGTTCTAGATCTTCCTCTCCTCTCCTCTCCTCTCCTCTCCTCTCCTCTCCCTGGTGTTTTCATTCTTTTGGCTGGTTTTGGTTTTTGGTGTTTTGGGTTGTTTTTTTTTTTTCAT
>NW_010290431.1:39045-74218 GCF_000700745.2 Antrostomus carolinensis | reverse complement strand
TCATTCTTTTGGCTGTTTTGGTTTTTGGTTGTTTGGGTTTGTTTTTTTTTTTTCCATGAGGAGTGTTCCTCCCAGTGCAATGGTTCTGATTAAGAGTGGGGTTATAATGCATTTAGAGACAACTTCTTCCAGGAAAATATTTTTAAAACAGATGGATATTTGCCCAATATTTTACCATACATCCAAAGCATTTGGAAGTTATATAATCTTTTTCTGGATTTCCTTAGATTGTTGTCCTATATATGGATGTGTATTTTTAATATTATGGTAAGTTGCTATAGCATCCTTATGTATGCTTTGAATACAACAGTGTGTTCTCAGAACACTTACCTGCTGCACTTTGCTTACTGGTCATGTCTGTGGGGAATGCTTGAGCAGATGCCATGTTGCAGAGAAGGGACTTGACATACAATCACATTCCATGACTTGGGGGTGTGCACACAGTGCTGGCAGTGCTGATGGTAGACCTGGTGCTTCCCCTCTGCTCTCTAGAGCCTGTACCACTTTTTAAATTGCTTCTGATGAGCTTTACTTGGAAAGCCTACTTTTGCAGTTCTTGGCATATTGGAAGTAAATTAGTTGTTTTCAGTAGCATCCTGTAAATTAAAACACAAGGACTAAAGAATTTTCGCAATGGAGAGCCATCACCTCTGGAATTCTTTTCTCCATTTACTCTAGATTTTAGTAACCTTAGGGGCATGATATGAGGTTTGTCTATTTACTGTAGCTTTCATCTAATGAAGTGGTAATATGGTGAGCCTAGAGAGCTCTTTGCATGAAATACCATTCAGATTGATGTTGATTGAGTTACTTATTTTAATATACATTTAGAAGCACCTTTAATGAGGAAAAAAATATTTATACTGATGGTAGATTATTAATTCTTTGCATAGATAGTGTGATGGTTATCTCAGCCAATACCTGCAGTGAGTCTGAGAAAGCTCAGTAACTATTGCTATCTTCAGTAGTAAAGAACTGATGCTGTCACCAATGCACTGTTTATTTTCAGGCAGTGTCCATTTTGTATTTTCATGTGTGGGTACCAGTGAAGTACAGCTTCCAAAGGAAAAAGGCTTTGGCCACTCGACCTCCTTCTACTTGTTGCAAGCAGGCCATTCCTGTTGCTCAGGGAACTGTACTGCTACCTACAGCTGAAAATGTGAGCAGCTGATTAGGCTCTGTAAAATTTGGGGAAGGAAGAGTACTCTCTCATACACACACACCTGCCAGCTTAGCTCCTCAGCAGCCTTCCACAGCCCTTCCCCAGTGTTCTTTTACAATATTGATGATGATGATGAGGTATTTTACTATGCCATCTTCGAAGCGCAAGAGTTTTTTGAAAACAATAACAAGATATTACTGGGCAGCAGATATGAAATAAGATAAGGAAAAATATTCATGACATCTTCATATGGAGGAAATAAATACAAATTTGTACAGAGCTGAGGCTGCCAGAAGACATTTTCCTTCATGTGCTAAATGTGTGCACAGTTGTCATCTGGCGTGTTTGGTTCTGAGCTTAAAGCTTGATCTACATCAAAGAAGATGGTAAGTTTTTAAAATCCTAGAACAATTGTATATTTAAATACAGTTTAATATGTTCAAACTACTGACTTGTACATCATCTTTGTGCAGGTTTGTATAATTTTGTTGTATCTCTTTAGCATCCCTACTTTTGCAGCTTTGCCTGTCAACTCCATGGGACACAAGTTCAACTTTGGGTTCTAGAAAAGATCTAGCACAATATTTAATATAAAAAGTTCTTTGCAGCTTGCTATTTTTTTTTCTTTAGCTAATCATTCAATCTGTATTTCCTAGCTTTTACATTGCCATTTAATTTTTTTAAAAAGTACAATTTCCTTTTAGCAATTTAGGTTGTACAGAGCAGAGAAGGGCTGTTAGAATAATGTCCAGCTGATGAGAAAGGAGATGTCATTTTTAAAAAAAAGCCCAAACAAAACAAAAAACCCACTAAACAGACTAGAACCTGAAACACATTGAAAAATTAAATGTGAAAATTAAGTTTAGAAAGCTAGGCAGAGATAGCAGAACCTTTTTAATTATAATATTTTGTACATACTTTTAGGCAGTTGCAAAAACGAGAATTGGTTTTAAGTGGTCCACAAACCCCCCTGGTATATTGTAGGTACTTGGTTGTGATGAAGAAGAGCCACAAGGTGCCACTGTTGAGTTTCACAGCACTGGGTGAGACAGGATTTCTGTGGCAGCCAAAATTTGTAGCTGGGAAGGAATGTGTGGGTAGTAGTTGTGCAACAGAAATAAATGATTTCTGCAGTTTAAGGGTTTGTGAAACAGAACCACAGCCAGTGTTTTCTTCTCGGTGTTTCACCAGATATTATCATATCTGACAGTAGATCACCATGACAGGTCCAATGTCTCTCTTTCCCCAAGTTCCCTGGCTTGCAACAGAGCAGAAATGATGCTAAATGAGAGAGGACTATAAACTCGCTTTATTGTTATGAAGCATTTTATCTCTTATTGCAGACTTTTTGGCAAGAACACCTAGTCAGCCTGCGAGTCTTCCTAAATAATTAGATTGTTCCTTCTTTAGAGAAACAAGAAACTTTGTTTCTTGTTTGTTTACTTGGTTAGTGTAGGAGACCATACTTTTTGCATGGCTTTCCATTGATTATTGTCTTGGTCAGCAGAGCATAAACATATTTTGGATATAGCTTGCCTGTGCTTAGAAAAACAGGAAGAGTAATGATGACTCACAGTGTGATCATCTTCTGACAAACTTACTTGAACAATTAATGTGGTTCTAAATAGTTTTGATTTGGGCAGTAGATGACTAGAGCTTTCTGAATCATAAGCATATGTTTTAAAAGGGACAATGTTGCATCAATCAAGGTATCTTTACAGAGATATCTGTCAAGCGTGAACAAGCTGGTTTTGAGCTACCATAACCTCCACCTTAGAAGCAAAAGAAAAGTCTTGATTTATAATTTGATATAGAATTCTCTTTATGGTACAGATTTTCATAGAATGGTTAGCGTTGGAAGGGACCTTAAAGATTATCTAGTTTCAACCCCCCTGCCATGAGCAGGGACACCTTCCACTGGACCAGGTTGCTCAAAGCCTCATCCAGCCTGGCCTTAAACACTTCTGGGGGGTAGGGAGGGGTGAGGAGGGCATCCGCAACTTCTCTGGGCAACCTGTTCCAGTGTCTCACCACCCTCACAGGAAAGAATTTCTTCCTAATATCTCATCTAAACCTACCCTCTTCCAGTTTAAAGCCATTTCCCCTTGTTCTGTCATTAACTGCCCTTATGAAAAGTCCCTCCCCAGCTTTCTTGTAGGCCCCTTCAGGTACTGGAAGGCCGCTATAAGATCTCCCCAGAGCCTTCTCTTCTCTGGGCTGAACAGCCCCAACTCTCTCAGCTTGTCTTCATAGGAGAGGTGCTCCAGCCCTTGGATCATCCTCATGGCCCTCCTCTGGATGTGTTCTAAGAGGTCCATGTCTCTCTTGTGTTGGGGGCTCCAGAACTGGACACAGTACTCCAGGTGGGGCCTTATGAGAGCAGAGTAGATGGGGAGAATCACCTCCCTCGACCTGCTGGCCACGCTTCTCTTGATGCAGCCCAGGATACGGTTATTGGCCTTCTGGGTCATGAGCGCACATTGCCGGCTCATGTTGAGCTTCTTGTCCACCACCACTCCCAAGTCCTTCTCTTTGGAGCTGATCTCAAGCCACTCGTCACTGAGTCTGTATTTATTTATTTTAACCCATTACTTAGTTATGCAGCTGCATGAACCTTCCAGACAATGGTATGCAGAGACATAAAGTGAATTAGAGTTTGTAGATTTTCTTCAAGTTTGATTTATTTCTGCTGATAAGGAAGACTTATACTGTCTTTTTACAGTATCCTGGTTTCGGGGTGGGATTTTTTACTGCTTGTTCCGAAGATTATTTTTTTTCTCATGACATGTTTCTCTAATAAAAGAGCATTAGTTAAGAACAATTTTTTAAAAAAATGTTATACTATAAACTTACACATTTATTCTTTTTCATAACTCTCTTAATATATCACTTGAAAAATTTTGAAGTTGTTTATTTATTATGCTTACCTTGGTAATTAGCAAGCCTTATTTTTTATGTATTTGTGTGGTGGTTTGGGTGGATTCACCCTTTTGCTTGCAGCTTGCAGCCAAACACAGCCTGCTCTATCACCCTCCCGCCCCCCCTCACCCAGGGAGTAGGGGAGAGAATTTGGAAAGAAGGGCAAGGACTCACGGATTGAGATAAAAACTATTTACTAATTAAAAGAAAATGATAATGATAACAACAGTAATAACAGACTATACAAATGAGTGATATACAGTGCTCACCGCCCACTGACCGATTCCCAGCCTGTGCCAGCTAACGATCCCGCAGCCGAGACGGTCCCAAACCGAAACCCCGGAAGAGTGAGCCCGAGCGATCCCCGAGAGAAGTGCCCCGTCTTCCGGTCATCCCTGGTTAATATACTGACATGACGGTATATGATCTGGAATATTTCATTGGCACATCCAAATGCCAGTTTTGGGTTTTGCTCTTCACTGCGCTTCCCCCTCCCAGTCCTAGTGCAGCTGTGAAGCAGCCCGACACCATGGCCTTGAGCTACAGCAGCAACTAAAAACACCAGTACTGTTATCAATGTTCTTCTCATACTAAATCTGTACTGAAACACTGAAGGTAAAACACAGGTATTCTAATTACTAAAAAGAAAATTAACTCTATCCTAGCAAAACTAGGACAATTTGTTGAACTACAATGTGTTTGTGGCAGAGTTGCATATTAAATATAAACACTTAAGGAAGAAAAAATGAGAACTTCATTAACAATTGTCATTTTGTAAATGTGTTATAAATTAAAAAATGAAATCTCTCCCACTTCTGCTTGTATTCTGCAGTTGCAGCTGGAGTAGGTCTGTTTCTTCGCTTTTGGGCAAATCACTTTAGCTTTCTGGACAGATTTGTACTTAACGTAATGGGTATGGGTATATGAGGCTAGCCTTCACGAAGTCTCTGTACGTAGGTAATATTTTTATTAATTGTATGATTGCTATTTGTTATTGTACGAGTGACAAATGCTTAGGCTGATTTGCAGTGCAACCACTGTCCCAAATACGTGTGATGTTACTGACTTTGAAGGAGCTCTTCCTGATTTGTGTTGCTTTAAGGGAGCTACAGGCTTAGCTAGTCCTTGCAAAGATGTAGAAAAGGCAAATAAGTGAACAGTAAAGCAGTCTTTAATCAGCTACACAGTTCAAAGTACCCAGGAGACTTTTTATTAAAGATATGGATTTTACTGATTACTTTAAGACCATCACATAAAGAATGGAAATGGCTTTTCACAGAGCTCAATTTTCCTTTATTTTTCTCTCATTTTGTACTGTTGTTGGAAAAAGGAGTAATTCTAAAAAAAAAAAAAAAAAAAAAAAAAGCCCTATCCCAAACCTTTCCATTTTTATGTCCTCACCAATTTTCAGGCTCAATTACATCCGAATTGCAAAGTACAATTCTGTAATCATGACATTTAAATTTATTACTTTTATATGTATTCCAGATATGCATTTGTATTTTGCTTTGTTCTTGCACAAAACACCTCACTGCAGTGCTCTGATTAATTGATTAATTCACTTTGTAAAGCTCTTTGACATCCATAGTGAAAGTTGCTATAGAATTTGTAACTTCAGTTTATCAATTGAAGGGAAATCATGTAGGAAAAAAAGCAGTAAAGGGACAATAAATGACGGTATCATTTACATGGCTGTTAATGACAGGATTTCAAAGAATAATGATCAGCCAAATGTAGTAGACTTCATGTTGTCCTGCAGTGAGAAAATTTCTATATTCATTTACTTTTCAGTTAAGTACCCCACTTAAACTCTAGCACCAATTTTCACTGTTTACTGATCTGTTGAGTTATACATTAATCTTAATATGGAGTTACAGAAATATTTTTTTACTACTACTAATTAATTAATCATCATCATAGTTGAGACAATAATTAGCACAGAATAAACCTTGATGTGCAAGAATTTGTAATAGAAACTCACTCCAGCATTTTATTTCTTTCCTTGCCTCTGACTGACACACATTGATGTGTGAAGATGAATTTCTGACTCTGTCTAAAACTTCCCAGGTAAAATATGATTCAGTCAAAGCAAGTCTGGGACCTGAGCTTCAGACCATACTTCTAGTTCTTAGGGCCTGAGGCTAAATGTACCAGTTTCTTGAAGACCATTTTTAAATGGTCATTTACAGCTAGCTTAGTCAAGTCATTAAATTTGACCCACGTGCCTATCTGTATTTGAGTAAGGTGAAATTCCTCTTTTTATTCTTGCATTGAACTCTTGATTTTTGTGTCATTTATAAATTGGCTTTTCTCTGACAAGATTTTGCCAAAGTAATTGAAGACACATTTCTTTCTCCCAAACTGAAGTAACCCAAATCTTGTTTTCTGAGCAGTAAAGTTTTCTTTTCAGATGTGTTTGGATATGTAAAGTCTTCAAACGTGAAATGAAGTAAATGTTAAAGAAAAGCCATAGAGAAAGTCTAGTATACACAACGATGAGAGCACATTCAATTGGCATCACTTCTAGGAACCTCTTCTGGAAGTGATAAATACTCCAAGTGATCTGTCTGCAGCAGCAGCAGCACTGTAGTGGAGGCAGAGCAAGTCAAGCTGAACTATACACTGTATTTCCTTGCTAACGTGGTGGTGGATAACATTGATTTTGCTGCAGCAAGCTGCAGTTTACTGGTCTCAAAATAGTTGTTAATTATCATGGCAGGAGCAGCAAAAATAAACTCTAGATAGAAGTGTAATTTCTAGAATGTTGTAGTGATGCGTTCTAAGGAAACTAGTCTCATCTGGGCTCTTCTGAGCTCCTGTTACAGCAGTGTTATTGTTAGCAGGTGTGTTTGAACAGGGATAAAGGCTGTTTCATACGCTGCCATGGTCTGTGTTCTCTGTAGGGTTACTGCACCATACATCAGTATTGATCTGCCAAAATAAACCTTACTCAGATATAAGCTGGTGTAACCATTGACTTTGCCCCAAATAAGTTGTGTCCAATCACTAAAACAATATAAACTGCAGAAACAGTGTTTATTTCTCCCTATTATGGGCATGTTTTACACATAGGATTAAAACATGGCTACCTCTCCCCTCAAAGATCGATAGCTATGAAAACCCTATACTTCATCTACTCTTTAAAAGCAGACCATTTCGTGCTGAACTTTAATTTTTTTTTTTTTTCATTACTTTCCTAATACAGGAGGATAAAAACCTTTGGATTAGAACAATAGAAAAGAACAGGAAAACCATGTAACATGAAACTTTATAGCATTAATCTAAGGTGCTTACTGATCATCATATGACTTCTTTCGCAAACTACAGTCACTTAATAGCAGTTGTATGAAACTTAAATCTTTAAAATACATTTTGGAAATATGTGTGATGGAAAGAGGGATAAACAGTGCGGAAACTACCCATTTCAAGTACTTATGAAGTCATTATGTTCCTTTGAATGCTACTAAAGCAAAACACCCATGGCTTTCTAGTGGACTTTCAATAGTCCACAAGTCTTTCAATTTCTTTTTCATCAATTGTTTTCAGTCACTAACATATCTGCTCTGTGAAAAATTATGCTTAGATTCAAGGTAAGTCACTTAAATCATAAACATATGCACAGAGTGAGGTCTGTCTGGCAGAGAGAGGTTTGAGCAAGGTTGTTGGCTAGCTGAGTACGAGGAGCAATAGATCACAGTGATGTGATGGTGCCTTTGGCTAGTGCCACTCCCTGGCCAAGTGCAAGGTTGAACTAGTCAAAACAGATTTGAAAGAAGTGTCGTAACTGGCAGGAGCTAATAAAAACACCCTTCAATCAGGAGAGACAGACCTAGTTTGAGTATATCTCAGATCTTTGGAAACAGATGAGGTCCAATGCTGTGCTTAATCATAGTTACCTGAGCATCTTGTCTTGGTTAGGTTTCTACATCTTCTGGATGTGCTGTGGCACTGCATTGACATGGAGGATTTTCTTCTGAATTTATTGTAATTTTGTTTTAATAGTAACTCACCATTGAGGTATTGGAACAAAATTTGGTGTAGTATCCATGCATGCCTGAAACAAATGGTGTGCAGCAGTGTGGAAGAGGGAACTGAAAACTGAACTTACTAACTACTCTATTACTACTGTAGCTAAGAGTTACAGACCTGAAAATAGCTCATGTTTCCAGGCATTGTTCAGTGAATTCAGTGTCCTAAAGAGGAATTATTTCCAAAACAACAAGTGTGTTAAAGTGGATATTTCGGTTTCTAGATGTGTTTTAGCACATCCTCTTAATTACTTTTTAATCTGTGTCCAAACTCCCAAGCACCCTACTAATTTGTAGTGGTGTTATCAGCAGGTGGCTGCTAGCAAGTAAATTCTAATCCATAAAAAAAAAAAATGTTGCTGTTGACAAAAACAGCCCCACAGAGACATATTCATCAGAAACCTGAAGGCAGATTTAGGCACTTGAAACATATGGTCTATTGCTTTTGCCTGAACCAGGCAACAAAAGAGGACCTACCTAATTAAAGATTTACTTTGTTTTTTCCTTCATTCACTTTGTCTTTCCATTTTAAAATGGTCCGTCCTTTATTCATTCAACTACAGAGAGGTCAAGGCTGAAATCTTAATGAAATTGCTCACAGAGCAAAAAATTTCTAGTTTGCTTGGCACTGCTGACAGTTCACGTTCTTAATCATGTAGGGTTACACTAAAAGATGTCAGTGTTACGTTATTTCATTCACAGTCTGCCCAAATAAAGCATGTGCTTTTCAGCCTGTGGTTGCTTCGGTTTTTGGTTTGTTGAGTTGGCTGGAGCTGGATGGTGTTCAAGTATGTGATTCTGGTGGCATTTATATGTGGCATGTATGTTATTGTTACATGCATTTTTGTGCAATTAACACATTGTTCCCTCTGGGTTCTATTTGCATTTGGATAATGTTAGCAGTAGACTTATTCTGTGGAATAATTCCTTTTCTCAGTGACAGGTAGGGCTTAAGTGATGAGTATTTAACAAAATGTTCCTTTGAGTACAGTTGGATTTGATCAACTGTGTTTTCACCAACTCGCTTTTTCCTTTTTGTCGTACAGGCATGGAATCTGTATTAAAATTTGACATTATTCTAGTCAATATGACTGTATCTTCAGTTAAAAACCTTTACTTCTTTTGTCCCAATGGGATTGACAGCACTGAGTGTTCTTAAAAGAAAAAGATAAAATATTCCTCTTTCAGAAAATCGAGCTGCATTATATCAACCAAATACAATAACCTGGCTGAACTGAGGCAGCAACTCACCAGCATGGCTATAAATGAGCCTTGATTTTTTTTTCATCAGGAAGGCAGTAAGAGGTGAATAAAATTAATAATGATTGCAGTTGATGCAAATCACAATTAAAAATTAAAGCTGAATTTTTTTGGTCATGGTAGAAAAAAAGATATGGTAAGGCAGAAACATCATAAATTTGGAAAAACAAAGAGTATTTACTTTTTGTGTGTCATGTAATGTCTCTTAGTTGATTTATAACATTGTTTACATGATGTTCTATTAAAAAAACCCTCTCGCATTCCTGACTTAAGCAGTCCAGTACTTTTTCTCAGGCCTGTCAGCAAGATCAGTAGGATTTAGAGGAGCTTCTTAGCAATGTAAAAATGCTGTTAGAGTAGTTTTTCCACTGAAACTCCCCCAAAGAGCAGATCTGCCATAGCAGAGCTCCGGTGCATAAAGAACCTGTCCGCTTATCAACCTGTTCCCCCACCATTTCTGTCCTGCAGAGCGTAGAGTAATGGTGCTGCACGGAGTGTGCCCACACTGAATTCATGCTTTTGTACTCTCGCCAGTCACCAGTGCCATCTGCAATTATCTGAAAAACTCATTACTTGACCAAATACTTTCTCTGATTATTTTGTGTTTGTTTCTTTAGCAAATAGACAAGATGCAACTGGCTAGTAATACCAGCTGCGGCTGACACCAGGCAGATGTTGTGTGGCAGTTTCCCATGCGTTACCTGTGATTGTCAGCCTGACTCCACAGGTGGGAGGTGGAAGTATGTGCTTCCCGCAGTACCAGAACAGTGACAAACTTTTCTTAGGAATATAAAATGGAAAAAAAGCTTGTTGAGATACTGTAATTAGTGCTGAACAGAAAATGTGTCTTGGTATTAGAAGCATTCATAATGACAGCAAATTTGCCTTGGGGTTCCCGAGCTCACCCTGACTTACAGTTTTGCTACCCCTCTACATTTGGGCTGAATTTGTGTGTCTTGTTTTCAGTCTCGCTTGTAGTCAGGTTTCTTTTGACCTCTACCAAGGTTGTTTTTGGTTGGTTTTTTTTTTTTCACGCCAAAGGAGTAAGTTTAGTTTTGGAACCCTGGAGCATTGTTGCTAAGAGACACATCTCATAGTTATGGCAATTTTTCAAGACTTCTAATATCTGTTTATTATTTTCATACAGGCAACTAAAAACCAAAAAAGTTCTATTGAAATGTTTTAACAGCTATTTTGTAAAAATCTAATTTCTGTTTTTTTTCAAATATTATAAATAATGAAGAAGAATGTAACAATAATAAGATACTGTATGTATCTGGATAATAAATAAAAGCATGAAAAATCTGCCCTTGTGTATCATATTGGAAAGAAAAATTCAAGAATTGCGATTTGGCACAAATACAATTTTTGAAGGAAGTTAAAATACTTACAAGTAGTCATACAGTGCACTCAGAAGCTTTGAGCTACCCATTAGTTTGAGCTAAAAAATAAAGGCACCTAGCAGAATTGGCAATATTGTTCCATAAAGTATTACATGCTTGGATTATGGGATAAAATAAGAAGGATTCGGGGAACTATTAATTAAATTTTCCAGATCTTATGGAACTACTTTCTTGAGTTTTCATGGGAAAAATAAGACCTAAGATGTATCCATTTATGTGGGACATACCTTGTTTTGCTGTATCCTTACACCACGTTTAATCCAACATAGTCATAGCCATGCAATATCAGTTAAGATATTTAATCCAGTACATGTCGCTTTTTCATTTTGTTGAATGTCAATAAGGAAGGGATTTAAACCTAGACAGAAGCATATTGTCTTACATGTGCATCTCTTTGTGCCTGTTAGGATCAGAGGGCTCAGAAATTCCTCTGCAGCAAAGTTAGGCAAGCAACAGCAAGGGCTCTGTAGGAGCCAGGATATTCTTATTTTTGTAAAAAATCTTGAGCTGTGTTATGTGGAATGGGTAGGAAGGAAAAAGTGTTCCTGCCATAGGTGGTCTTAAACTCTATATTTTGAAAATTGACTTCCTACCCTCTGGAAACTTAACTATTTTTGCATGATAACAGCAAAGCGAATAAGAAACATGAGTCCATGGAGTTACTTGATGCCAAAGCATTGAGCACACAAGCAGTTTGTGTTCTGGTGGAGGTCAATAGGCTGTGGGACCTACCTACATTCAGACATCTTGTGCTATTATTGATTTGTAAATATAGGTGTTTCGGAATGCAAAATAAGCTATTCAGTGAAAGATTGTTTTTGCTTAGGTTTTACTGTCTCAGTGTTCAGAGTTAACAGCTGTGGAACTAATGTAGGTAACTTCATGATTCTTTTTGATTTTAAAGAGTGTGGTCCTCGATACCTCTCAGCTAAAAGAAAGGATTCTATTCATTTGCAGTTCAAAATATTGGAAAATTGGCTTCTCATTGATTACTGCCTGTGTCTGTTGCAACAGATTCCTTTTTGTTCTTTTTTCTTTAAAGTTCAGATTTTATTTCCTTGTACTTTCATTTCTCCTTCTTAGCTATTTTCCACCACCTCATTTTATTTCCCTCACACAGAGATTCAAACACAATTTTTCTCCCTTTTATTAACACTTTACCGTTGTTTCCAGTCCCCATTTTCTGCTAAGGTTTGTGCCTCCTCATGTGCACTTACTTCCAAATCTGTCCTTCCCTCTCTGACTTCCACTACTCTCACTGAAGCTTGTTATTCCAATTTTTCCTTTCCTGGATTGTAAAATGTCACAGAACCATTCTTTTGCCATTTGATGCACAGGCTGATTTAATCTGTCAGAAAGTTGACATGTGAGTGTTAACCTTTTCCTTCTGTATTTTAACAGAACTGAATTTACCAAGAACATAAAGAAAATATCAACATGCCTAGGGATCTTTAAGTAAATCATCTTACATTATTCTTCTCTTTGAATTCATATTCACTCAGGGATGCAATTTATTTTGAAAATATGTGAATATTTCACAATATTTAAGTATGTTTTCAGCTTTCATTGACATGACAGATCAGTAGTGACTGACTCTGATCAGTGGCTTTTCATATTAGCAGATTAGGCTTTTTTGATTCTTTGACTCATACTCTTGAAATTTCTCCGTATTTGACTTTCTTTTGGGGTAAGATTTACTTCTTTATGGATACAGTTGCTATAGAGTTAGTGGTGACAGTTTTTGTCTCTCTAAAATTCTTGTCTAAGGGCATCAACTACTAAAATTTTAATTATAACCCTTTTGTGCGTATTTTCTGTAATGTCCTCAAACTGTGGTAATTAACAAAGCTGATTGTTTTTCAACATTTTCTGTAAACTCAGAATGAAGGATTAATTCTGATTTGCAGTAATGGCGAATTGCATAGCACTGTGTCCAGTTCTATGCCAAGACCATACTTCTTCAGTTTCCTAACAGACTGTAAAGACATGGTTCTAAATATAGTATGCTGAAAAATTTAGATTAGTGTTACCCAAAGTAACTGTTTAATTGTTTAAAATTTAACTTATGCTTGAGCATTTAATTGCTTTAAGGCCCATTTTTTTTTCCTGTTTCAATTATAAAAAGATATCTACATAAACAGTTCTGTCTTACATAGTGTTTGAAAATAAGTAACAAATAGGCAAATGGCTGTACCCATCAAATTATATGGAATCAGGAAAATACTGAAGCCAAACAAGCTATGTTCTAGTTTCAAAGAATCCTACTGCTCTGCCATAAGGCTTCCCCAAGTTCATTGGTGATACAGTCTCAGCACCTGAAGAACCATTTCCAAAATAGTAGAAATAATTTTAGTATTTCTTCCTAGAGAGTAAATTAGGGAAAAGCAGCTTTCAGATGGCATTTTATGTAAGTTAGGTGTTATTACACTATTAAACCTCAACTATAGTAAGTCCATTCAGTATCTGAAATTAAACAATGTAAAATATGCTTAATTTATACAGTGTTTTGGAGTGTGGAATTCATGTGAAGTTTAATCTATATTAGAGGAGAAGATGAAGCAATGCTTGTTAAAATTAAACATTTTAAAATTAATTTAATATTCTGGTTTTTTAGATTACTATCCATGATTATCCTTGAACCATGACTTTTTTTTTTTATATATAAATCCTGCATGTGTTAAAAAGCTACATTAGAAATGGCTTTTCATTAAAAGATCAAAATAAACCTCAAGCAGACTTAGACACTAAACTGATATGAGTTTAAACCTACTTGTAACTACAACAATGTTTGACTAAAATACAATTTAAATCCACCAAACAAAAAACATGCTGGTGCTTGAGCATTTAGCCTTTTTAAAATCAGCTTTTTAGGAAAGAGTACAATACATACGAGTTTTCTTATTTGATTTAAGGTCACCTAAGGTATTTATTCCAATTTGCATGTTGTGAAATAGATAAGAGAGATTTGAAACTTCCTCACTGACATGAGTTGGAAGTTCCTGACAACAGTGGTCCCTGAATGGAAACAAACTGCAAGAAGAGTAATCTAGAACTGGAATAAGATGCATCAAGTAAATGTCTCTTCAGTATTTGTGTAATTGTAAACAATAGTAGCTAAACTGTAGTGACATTTGTTTTATATAATATAGCAATATATTATTTTCAATATTTCTATATTATATCAAATTATTATTCTGTCTTTCTAACCTTGTAACATTTTTAGGAAGAATTTGTGCAATACAAAACTTACAGAAATCTACTGGAAAGCAGAGATTGATTCCCCTTGTAGTTTAGCCATTATTTTCTGCATGATTTTATGCAAGTGATTTATTTCTGATTCCATTATAATAGTTTCAATATAGACAGCAAAGATTTTTTTATACTATTCTTTTCTCCTTCAGAGCTATAAAAGGATTTATTAATCAGTATTTTATTCAGAATTGAAATTTATTAAAATACTAATATTCAATCAGAATTTAAACTTAATATAACTTCTTGTTAGCCTAGCTCCAGTTTCCTTTTAAGACACCTACTTAGTTCTGCCATGCTCATACTTCATCATGAAAGTTTGGAGTATTATTTGTATTTATTTCAAAAGTGCCTTAGTAACCCCCCCCTTTTTTTTTCCCAAACAAGCTCAACAAATGTGAGCCACCCAGACGATGAGGGCAGAAGACCTGAGTAATTTTCCTTACTATCTGAGAGGCAGCTCTTAATTAATCTAACATATGAGCAGTTACTTACATATAATGAAAGTTTCAATCACTATGTCAGGTGCTATTACATAAAATACATTGCTGAAATCCAGATATACAGTAACCTTTATTAAACAGATCTTTAATATTGAAAGGGATTATCCTTCCAGGATGCAGGATCTTCCGTCAAAAAAAGTAGCTTCTGAGTCTGTGTTAATATTGAAATATAAAGAAGTCATCTGAATACTCATTTTATCTGAGAACATTTTTATTTTTCCAATCAAGTCCATGGACAATAAAATGGGGTATTCATTCCCACATCAGGATGCTGTTGCTCTGACTGTAAGATCTATTCTTTGCATGATTAAAACACTTTCTGACCATGGGGAATTATATTTTTCAGTACAGCCATTCTGTCCTCTTAATGCTGATTGTGGTGGCAGGTTTGGAAAAATACATTCCTGTGGTTCACAACTGGAGAAAGGGTGTTAACAAATTCCAAGTAGATTACTTGCCAGGAATTGGCAATTTTGTTATCATCTAATTTCCATTTGGATACTAAGTGGTAATCAGAAGCCAAGAGAAATAAGATTTTCTAGGCTTTCCAGCTCTGAGGTTTATTGATCCCTTTATATTCTGTGAAATTCTTCTGTATAAGAAGGCAATTAAAAAATTGTGGGGGCATGAAGATGCAACAGTGCCTCTATTAAATTAAGATTTTTAAAGTAGTAAATTGCTATATACTGATAAAAAGGTGACTGTTCTAGGGTAGGGATGCATCTGTAATGAAAACAACAGGATATTTCTTTATAAACATGCTTTACTATCCACACACATGTTTTTTAACTTGTGTATTCTCTTAGATGAGAGATTTTCCCAAGATTTTTTCCTATTAGCCATTGGCTAATAGTGCTGTTGTAGTTAGGAATACAGATCTATGTCATATCTACAACACTGGGTAAGAAAATGTGCAGAATGAGGAAAGTAGGCTTCTAAATTTAGGGCTAACATTCAGCCTGAGCGCTATGAAAAACCTCGTTGTGCAGAGGTGAAATATTTGTTGCATTTTCAATTAGTATGTATTGTAGCCCTGAAAGTACCACATACCACACATTAGCTGGTGTTTCATGATAAAACTACAAAAATTTAACAGTTACCATCAAATCAACAACGTATTTTGTTGATACTTTCAAGTGATAATCAATAGAAATTGATAAAAGCAACAATGGGAAAACCATCAAATATTTATATTTAATGTATCATTGCCAAATACCTGTTTATTTCAGATTTAAAATGAGAATATTTTGGATGTTCTAAATTTCTGTTGGTCTGTGTGTTGTCAGTGAAGAAAGAAGTTATTCATGCATTTCTTTGGGATTAAATAATTATCCTGAAGTCATTGTTGCTTTTTACCAGTGTCAGGTTGCAACGATGCCAAAATGAAATCAGTCTATGTGTAGTGACCAGGATTTGATATAATTAAATCTTTTGTTTCTTTTTTGTTTCTGGGAGCTGATGGAAAATAATCTTTTGGAAAATCAAACAAATAATAAACCATCAAGGACTGAGTGGTGATCCTCAGGGTAGGCTAAGATTGACATAAACCTCCCATTCCTTGCCAGCAAGTGTGAGTCTCTGCTTTTTGTCAGAAGGGTACAAGCACATTCAATTGAACACTGCTTCTACCAAATGTAATAATTTAGTTTTCTCATAAGTAAACTATGATTAGCTCTCTAGCACCAGCCTTAGAGAAATCAATTAAGCACAGTTCTATCAGTTTGTTTTGTTCTTTGATCCTGTAGTTCCTTTAATAACATTTAGAGCACGGAGGTTGTTGACAATTTTGTTTTGTAGAGTAAATTGTGAGCACTTTTTCCTGATTGTTTTCTTCAAATAGAAAGAACACAGTACAGGACGAAGTATTTTTATTTTTGATTAAAGAAAATGATAATATAAGATTTCTTAGTTCCTTCTTGTATTTTTTTCTGGTTGTTGTGTATGCAAACTTATCCACTTGCTGTAAAATAGCAGAAGTCTTTAAGTCATTTACAGCCACTTTGGTGGCTTACCAGCCAGAGACATGCTAGTCCTCTACACAAGGGATATTTTCCCTTTCTAGTCTTTGTGAGATATATTAAATAATATATATATTTAATATGTATTGTATATGTGTGTATATACATATGAATATACATTAATATATATGACAGCTAGCTGTGAATTTCAGTTAAAACTGCTAGTGAAAAAGGTACTGCTTTTGCCATAGGAAAAAGTGCAACTTAATACTAACTGTTCAACCTGTCTATATTTGGTGCAATTACCATATTATTGTCATCATATTCAAGCATGCAAAACTCTGCTGTAATCCACAGGAGTCTTGGCTGCATTGGGTCTGCGGTGAATTTCTAGGGAGCCCTTGGAAAAGGGGGAGCTCATCTGATTGCTGGGTGTCAGTTTTCCATTGTTGCCAGTTTGATTTGCATTCAGTTTTAATTTGACTTTACTTCTAGTTAGAAAAACTACGGCACAGTGATACATAGCAAAATTAATTTTTGCCCAAACTTCCTACTTTTACTTTATTTTGATACAGCACAAGTGTTTTCCTGAAAAAAAACAAGTAAATGATAATTTAAAAATTCCCAGAGACAAGTATGAATACACCACTTTATTTTCTGTCTCTTATTAGTGGTAGAATTTAAGGCATATCTACCAGATATTTTCATAAGTGAATGGAGTTTGTTACGTACATTCTTTCCAAGGCCTGTGTAGTCATATGGATATAATTACATTGATATAATGGTCTTATCCTCGACACTGAAATATATGTGTCATGTGAATAATTGCCTAGCTAACCCACTGGCTATCAGTGTATACATATGATATAATTGTTGGGGCTGTTACATTAGCACAGAATTTAAAACAAAAACTCAAAGCTGAAGGAAAGCATTGAAACAGGTAGAAAGTGGCTGACTTTAGATTACAAAGGTGATTATTCTGTTTTACTTGTGCAAGGTAAATTAAGAATAAAATGCATAATAAATATTAGATTAATAGGTTATTTCCTGTTATTCTTCTAGAAGAAAATTCAGAAAGATGTAAGAAAAGAGCTATGAAGTACAATCCACTAAATGTTAGATTAAGGAATTGGATTACAGTCTATTGAAATCCTCGATTAAGTCTAAATCCTACGTGTATAACTTTCATTATTAATACTGGTCTCGTGCAGCTTCTCTGAAGCAGGGAGAACCTCCCTGTCTGTGTAAGTGTGTACAGTGCACCTCTCAGGATGAATGAATGCTGGACACATTTTCATCAAGTGTTGAGAATTTGAGATTTTTTTTTTATTTTTTTTTTTCAAGGAAGCCTTATTTTGTCTATTAGAGGGAGTTTATATTTGGGAAATATTTTGTGATAGAAGGGAAGTTACCCATCCAGCCTTTCCAAAAATCACTGAAACTTTGGGTGTGTGAGTGCTCCCACTGAAACTTCTAGTGTGAAGTTAAACGTGGTTAAGTGCTTCTTTGAAGCAAGAAAATAAGCTCAGAGGCCGACAAGATCATCCTCAGAGGTCAAATGCCATTTCCTTGACTGCTAGCCCCTCATACATTCGAGCTCTGAAAATAAGGACTAATTCTTCAGATACCTAAAAAGGGAGGTTTTGGTGTTTTAAATAAAAATTTTGAAACCATCATTTGGGACCTTCAGTGACATTGAATATTTGAAAAAAAAAAAATCATGTAATTCCCGTAGGCTCTGTCACTAAGAAAGAGTACTTTAGGGATAATGAAAAAATCAGGTAGGCTACAGAATATTTGCATCATTGCAAAAATGCAGTCCCAGCTTTGGAACAGTTACAGGATTTAAAAAAAAAAAAAAAAAAAAGAGTGGAATTTTATGAATGTTTTGGAAAAATCATCTCGTCTGAAGGTATTTGTTATATTGTGCAGTCTAACATCTGTTCAGAATTTAAAAATAGAAATGACAGCAGTCCTCTTCTGTTAGAGCATCCACAAGTGTATTGAGTGTCACGGGATCTGTGTTTACAGAACATAGGTGCATAAAATGCAGAAGATTAGGAAAATGCAAAGGGAGGTGAAACTTCAGAAAACAACATATATTATGTTTGTTTTATTTATAGTTTTGAAACCTGTGTTTACTGAGAGCTGAAGTAGGTGCATAGGCAGGCAAACAAAACTGATAAAATACAAACCAACTAGTATAGAGCTAGCATAAAAAGAGAAGAAAAAACAATCATGAGCCTTTTGTTCTCTCTACGGTTGTAGTTTGCTTTCTTAACATGTTATTTTGCTTATGGAGGGGTCTTAGACTCACACCAAGTAGGAAGGGAGCCTGATCCACCCTGCAGCACATAAGGAAATCTAATATTAACAAGAAATTCTGAGTGGTTCAAGTGCTTAGCCTCGTAACATGGTGTATAGGCAGTAGGAGAAGGTGTTAAAATCAGATGATAGCTCTAGTGACTCCATCTGCATCTTTACATTTTTGTTGGATTCCAAAAAGTTGATGTTCCCATGAGAGGTGTGGATCCACGGTCTGTGTTGTGCTTTAATTTTTAGACTATTCCACCTACAGAGACTTGCCCATTTCAGCTGAAGGCTCTCTGAGTTTAATACAGTTGTCTTGGCATGCCAAAAAGTCAAGGTGGCCATAGCACAAATTCTGCTTCAGAGTAGCCTGAGTGGCCACAGCCTGAGTGGCTTCTTCCTCTTAGGAAGGCCTTGCCAGGCTGCTTGTAAAGAAAGCTCTGAGAGTGAAGAACTGGTTTCACTCAAGACATCATACTGGTAAGTACGTGCGGCTCAGCTTGGCATATTTCTTCTCTGCTGAAGCAAGGAAGTTTTATTGTCTCAGCAGGTGGCCAAAAATCTTGAGATATTAATTGACTGAAATCCCACCACCAGATGGCACCTTTTGCAGCTGTATCAGTAAGTAGAATAGAATGCTTTAGGGGCAATATTGTCCTTCTAAAATTGAATTAGGCAAATGTTGGGTCATGTAGGGCTTACTTAAACATCTGCGATGGGTTAGGGATGGAAGAGTGAGTGCTAAACTGATAAGGGGATTCATGCGCAGAAAGTCTTTAGAGACTACTGATGTTTGTCCTCCTGAAGAAAGCCAAGGCTGAGCCAAGTTGTTGAGAAGTACCAGTTGTGATGGCTGGAAGTCAGCGTGGGTTTTAAAAATTTTGGCAGTGTGGTAGGGAGTTGAGCATTAAAAATAGATCCTGTGCTTAATGCATGTGAGGAGACTTGTATTATGTTAACATTTGACTGCTAGGCGAGCTTCAATTTAGTAGAAGAGAGTGGTAAGTATTCCAATTGGCTTTTAGTCCAGCTCTAGCTAGGTGAATAGTATAATAGCAACTAAAACCAGAACATTATTTCATACTATCCACATATATACATGTACCCTCTCCTCGTGAAAACCTGTGAATGGAAGTGCAATGGATAGTACATAGGTATCCTTTCCTACTGGGAATACAGGAGCAGTAGAAAGGCTATGCAATAAATACAGTTCTCCGTGTATCATTAAGATAATGTTGGATACTGGCTGGGCAATAAGGTAGTGATGAAAAAAATGGAGACTTTACTTTGGAATAGAAGTCCTGTGACAAATTCTTATTTCAGTTTCCTCTTCCTCTGAGAAACTTTCGTCCCATGTGCATGTTCCTTCTTACCAAGGAAGATATAAGGCTTGTGTAAGCTCATTTATATACAGTGAACTTAGAACTGGTTTTGCTTTACTCTCTTTGTAATCTAACTAGTGCTGTTTCACTTTTATGAATCATTAAAGGCTCTCCTTTTTCTGAAATCTGTATCTCCATATACTAACATACCAGGAACATACAGAAAGAAGTTATGTGTGATTGTTGAAATAAGTGTCTCTTGAGGAAAAAAATTCATTAAGCCTCTGACAGAGGTGGTTGAGAAATAGGTGCAATGTTTTACAAATGCTTGTGTTGCACTGATATTTTTGGTAGTTGCTTTCCAGTAGTGAATTAGTACAGATCACGTCAGCTAGACTTCAGAAAAAATGTCTTGTTTTTTATAACCATCTGCTTTGCTGTGAAGTGCTTTCTCCAAGCAGTATGCAATCTTTTGCTTTGCCTCTATCTCTGATTTAGCTCTTGCTTCCTTTTTTTATCTTGCTAGGGTGCAATTTACTGTATCAATCAAAATAAGATACAAAGGTCAAAAGTCTTCAAATGTTTTTATAAAAAAGGGAAAAAAAATGAAACTAATATAATCAGCTCACCTATGGAATTTCATTTGACATTTATTCTTTGTATTATAGCTCTAAGTGAGGTGAGTTACTTTTAAAGCAAAGATCATGTAACCAGACCTCAAGCTTTGGGGCATGAGGAGGAGAAAACAATGTCTATATATAGATCCTAGATCTTTCTTCAGTAAGTAAAGAAGACTGTATGATTGATTTGCATGACTCATATGAGTATTTAATTTAGAAAGCAGGGAATGTTGTTTTCAGATATGGAAATCTGTTTTCCTCTCATCTGTGTCTCATGATGTGGGATGATTGTTAACAATAATACTGGGATTTAGGAAATATGCTGAGCTTCAGGTAAATTTTGCTTCTCAAGAAAGGATTGCATTTGTGAAGATTTTGTTGTGGGGTTTTTGTTAAGGGTTTTTTGTTTGTTTGTTTCTTTACTGTGGGAACTATTGTAATTCTTAGAGAAATGATCTTTTTGTTCATCACAGAATTAGGGTAGGAAGACACCTCTGCAGGTCATCTAGTCCAACCCTCTCTCAAGCAGGGTCAGCTACAGGTTGTTCAGGACTGTCCACTTGAGTTTTGAATACCTCAAAGGATGGATACTCTGGGCATCCTGCTCCAGTGTTTTGCCACCCTCACAATAAAATAGGGTGGGGTTTTTTTAACGTTTAAGTGGACTCTCCTGTATTTCAGTGTGTTGTCCATTGTCTCTTGTCTTTTCACTGGGTATCACTGAGAAGAGTCTGGCTCTGTCTTCTGCAGTCCCCCCAACTGGCATTTCTGCACATCAGTCACATCCCCCTGCACCTTGTATTTGAGCTCAACAATCCCAGCTCTCTCAGCCTGTCCTCATGCCAGACACCAATGCTTTAATCACCACACAGCTGTTTCTGTGCCATATTGACTTTGTTGATGCAATTTCATACATGGTATTCTTCCAAGGCAGCATCTTGGAGAGTTGAAATTCTGGATCAATCTAGGCTATGTAGGTGATCAGGACACTTCAGAGGGTATATTGCTTTTGAGGCAGATTGTTAAACCTGTAGAATAGAGGAGGATAAGAATGAATCCAGTTTGCAAGAGGTAAAGAAGGGGAAGAGTTCCAAACCTTCTACCAGGGATTTTCTTTTCCCAAGTGTAAGAACTAGTGAAAGGTGACTGCAGAATGCTAGATGGAAAGGAGGAGAGAGAAAGGCCTTAGTCTTCCAAAAGCAAACTCCAGGAAGGTGCAGAAGAAAGTCATTCTTTCCTGTGACTCCTGCATTGTTTATACGTTTAATTGGTTCCCTTGTGTAGCACTCTGGGACTCATATTATTAACACTGATATATATGCAAAACTCTGCTAATTATCTGAAAATCTTTCCCTGACTCTGGTAGAATTTGAAGTAAAGTAAAAAAGAAAAACATTTTTCAAGATTGATGGATTTAATTTTCTGTGAGATGGACCTAGAGACAGAAGCCTTTATATTAAGTTGTAAATCTTTGCAGGTTGACTTTGTTTAAATAAGGCATAATTTTATGTTTCATATGTGGGAAAATTATTATTTATGAAACCAATAATATGTTTTTCTAGATTATGTAAATGAACAATTTTCTTGTGTTTATGGTTACTGTTAAAAGATGCAACTCTTGGAAAGAATTATTTGGAATACACAAAAACTTCTTTACGTGTCTGACTTCTAAAATTAATGCAGATATGCTTATTAATATTATTTTTCTTAAGTGTAGTACTGGTATGCTTTGGAATATTTTAAATGTATTCTAAAATTAATGGAATCATGTTAATTTATGTATTAGAAACCAATATGAGTTTAGGGGTTTTGATGATTTAAAAAAAAAATTTTTTTTTTTAGCATTTAGCTTGTAATCAGACTGAGTAAATACTTCATTTTATGCGTCACGTTAGGTTATGTTAATCTGAGGCTTTAAAATGCTGATTTCTAGCTCAGGTTTAACGTGACTTTTGCCCATAATATGTCTGATTTTGTTTGTGTTGTTTTATTCTAACTCCACTGGAAACAAAGCAAAATAATGAGAACATGGATTTTAAAAATGTGGACTTAAATCAATAGCACAATCTTTGAGATCATTAAGCGCATTAAAGTAAAGGATGGCAGTATTTATCTTCCTTAATGTTATTCTTAAGACTTGAAATGATTAAACCTTGTGCTAGCTTCAAGTTGGTAAAACTGCTGTTACCAACTCAATCTGTTGCATCAGGGTACCTTTTCTTAATTTTGTATCAAATAAAATTAAACCATTTCACTGTAAATCCCATGTGAATACTTTCTGATTGTTTAGCACAAAATAGATGGAAAGGGACGCCAGGTTTAAACGTAATTGATGTTTCTTTCCTTATAAATCTTGAACTCAAACTCATATGATAATGGTATATAGGTAAATTAAAAGAGTATTTTAAAATGCAAGTATATGGATTCCCCCACTTGCTTTAAGCTGGTTGTCTTTTTATTTTTCCTTAAAATATGAGAAATTTTCTTCCCCACTAAGCTCTTGATAGGAATATACTGGAGCTGGAGAACTGCAGTTTTTTAGCTTTTCAAGTGGATGTAATAAGGCATTATTATGTCACTGAATCTTACTCTTTCTCTGTAGAACTGAAATAGCATAGTTATAAAATAAGTTTTATTATTTTTCCATATTTAAAAACATAAGCATTGTTTTGTGTGCAAAATATATTTTAAATAATTTTTAACAAGATAAAATCCAAATTATATTTACTGTGTAGACCATTCAAGTGGTGGAGGGGAGTAAAGGGACAAGATACTTCTACCAGGAAGAGCCAACATACTTGAGCAATAAGCAAAACATGATGAGAATATTTTTCAGAGGGATTCTTTTTCTGTTTAGAAATACACTTAGTTGGTAAAAATAAATAAAATTAATGAGCATCTCATTTCTAATAAATGTGGAAGGCAGTAAAGACAGCCAAAAATGAAATGGCTATTTGGTGTTATTGGAAAAAGCAATCTTGCTATTTTTTTTCCTTTTTTTTCTTTTTTTTTTTTTCTGATCTGTGTACTGATGTCAGAACTTACTAAATACTTTACTTACCACTGGGGAGAAAAATCCACTCATTAGAGGCATAGGGAAATTTATCACGATGATGATGATTTTGTAGAGTAATGACTCAGTCATAGTTGATACAAGAGAAGATTTATATTCCATGCACAAAAGTTGGATAAACATGTTCCAGTGCAGGGCTGGTCTGACTATTGAATAATCAATTTATATAGAAATGTAGTTATTAATTCTGCAGTTATAAGGTGAGAAATACCAGTAAATAGCAGTGGTGTGGAAATATCAAGGATGGCAATACTTTATTTAGGGTAGTCTGTAACAAAGGGAGTGAAGAAATGTGCAAGCTACCCTCAGTTTAGCTAACTCAGTTAATCCTAATAAATTGCTGCATCATAGAAAACACCTCTAGCTGCCAAATAGTACCAAAAAGCTCAGTAAATATGTGGGTACTAATCTCTGTTGAGCTGTATGCTACTGTGCCATGATATAAACAGTATTTGAATAAGCTAGTATAACAGCATATTTTAAACCCTTCAGTTTCTGGGATGTTTACAGAATTGAACAGGGTCTCACAAGAGGGAGAAGGATGAGACTGAATGGGTTTTCACGGTGGTTATCCTGACAATGAAATATAGGTAATTTGTAACTTATTAAGGTACTGGTGCCATCCCTTTGACATGTTGAAGACTGGGTCAGATGCAGAACTGTCTTGGTTTCAGAGTGCTTTTTGGGCGTCCAGCTGGACATTGTACCTGCAGGGGCCCCAGTCTGTGCTTTTTGCAGTTACGTCATTTGGATGCTCTGCTCAAGAGGCAGCCCCTGAAAGTTGCTCCAGCTTGCTGAGTGCTTCCATCATCCTAGTCTGTCCAAATAGAAACCTGGGGGCGGGAGGGTAGCAGGGATCACACTTCTTCCAGCAACACCTGTTTCTCTGCAGATTTGCTCCAAATCGGTGGAGAGTCTTGCCTCCAAATCTCTCTGGGTCTACTAGCATTAAGACCCTAACACAGGAGGAAGAACGGTAAAAGTCTTGAAGCTGAGAAATTATAAAGTTGCACACATCTCAGATGATGTGCTGTGCTGGCATTGGCATGCGAATGGTTTAGCTGATATCCACAATGTCTGCATTCACCATCCAGCCTCAGAGGTCATTCAGACGAGGTTGTCCTCACTTCTTACTGTTCTGTGCTCCAAATTACAAGGAGCCTTTATATTCTGTTTCTGAAAAGGAACTCGTAACCTGCGTGAAAGTGGATGGGAATGCCATGCTTTGCTTTGTTGCTACTTGGCGTATTAATAATTTAGAAATTAAATTTAAAAAAAGGAAATTAGAATATCCTAATTTTCCTTATAATTAATGTTTAATTAGTTTTTAATGTAGCTTCATTTTTTTAAAAGTCTCAATATTTTTTCTCTGAAGAAAAGCATGCTGAATGAATGAATGAGTGAGCTTGACAATGCAAGACTTCTGCTTTCTGCAGAAAATGACAAAGGTATATTTATTACTTGTATGGCTTTGATGCTTACATTACCACCATTACTGCATGGTTTTTGATAATTTCTCCTCACAAAGTTCAAGCTGAGGGTTAGGATGTGCTAATCCTGCTATGCTGATATTACAGCAGCACTGTAGGTGGTAACGCTGGTGAGTGACTGGCTGAAGATCACTCAGGAAGAAAGCAGCGTGGCTTCTGGAGCAGAGCTGCAGAGCAAACATCCTCTGCTTTCTTCCTCATAAAGGCTTTAGTCTTCAGTATTTATTTCCTTTGAAATAAGAATGAATGAGATCAGAATGACCTGTTCTGTTCTCTTTGTGTGTCTGTGACGAGAAAAATTTGATAGCACTGTCTAGAGGCAGTAGGAGCTGTGCTGCTTTTCTTTTACCTGAATTCAGAACAGAATTATCAGAAACACGTCACTGAGTTCAGTTGATTTATGATTAGGAATTCAAGAGAAGCAAATGTATTCCTCAAATTTCATAGGGATTTCTTGTCAAAGACTAATTCTAATCTATAAAATGACCCTAAATGGGACATAATGACTTTCTTGATTATTGCCCTCAGCTTCTATTATTTTGAAAATGGAATCAGGCAAGAGTTTTGTATGTATGACCAGTATTTTCTGGCAGCAGCTATGTCAGATTGGTGCTACTTGTTGGAGTTACCATTATTTAGTAATATTCCACTTCTCAAAGTTTTCTTTTTTTTTTTTTTTTTATTTTGGCAGGTGGCGTCAGAGAATGGGTGACTTTTCATGCAACTCCCTACTTTTAGAAAAATTATTGACAAGACATACAAATTGTCAAATCAAATGTAGCAGTTCTTTTTGTGAATTATGTTCTCTTCAGCGCATAATTATTTTTCATGTAGCTTCCGTTTATTTGCTTGAATTTAAACACTTTACATACCTTAATGTAAGAGAGTTTGGCATTTTGCAGATCTGAAATGCTAGGAAGGATTTAATCCTCTCAGTAGTGTTAACCTGGGTGTAAATATTGACACAATTCTTGAGAGCTCCCTTGTTTCTAATAAGGTTTGTATTTCTGCTGTTGTTCTTACAGAAGCTGCAGGAAAGCCAGGAAATAAAAATATCCTGCTTATACTACTTTCTGCCCACAAGTAACTGTGAAATAATGTTTTGGATTCCTGTGCATTAGCATGTAGCCTGTAGTGAGAACTGTGTCAGCCAGAGAACTGCTTTGCATGTTGAGCAAGTATTTAAATGGATATAGAACAACATAAATTTGCCCTTACTTGCTACACATCATGTGTTTTGGGTAGCTGTGGTGATTTCACCCACAGGCAGGACCATGTGGTCCTGCACTCACTCCCCCCACCTGGTGAGATGGGAAGGGAATCACAACAAAGGAGCATAGATTAGGATGAAGGACAGGAATGGCTCACTCACCGGTTATGGTCATGGGCAAAACAGACTCAACTTGGAGAAGAAAAATCAATTTAGTTCATTACCAATCATCCAAGTAGGATAATGAGACATAACAACCACATCTTAAAGACACCTTCCCCCACCCCTCCCTTCTTCCTGGACTCAAATCACTTTGCTCCTGGTTTCTCTACCTTCTCCCCCCGCAGTGGCAAAGAGGGCAGGGAATGGGGGTTCAGTCAGTTCACCTCTCCAGGCACGAAGTGTTCCAATATGGGCTTCCCATGGAGTCACAGACCTCTTTGGACACAGCTCCCGGCACCAGCATGGGTACGTCCACGGGCTGCAGATGGGCCTCCGGTCGAGCACACCTGCTCACCAGCCCTGCTCTACGGGTCCACCCCCACTCTGGCACTGAGCATCTCTGGGGTCTCAGTACAGTCACACCTGCCTTGGGCTTGGCTTCCTACTCCAGCATGGAGTCCTCCATGGCCTACACGTGGGTATCTGCTCCGCTGTTGAACTTCCATGGGCTGCAGGGAACCTCCTTGACCTTCTCCTACTCCATAAGTGTTGAACTGGGTGTCTGAGGTTCTCTGTCCTCCCCGTCCTTCTCCTTCCTCCTGGCAATGAAACTGTCTCTTCGTTTAGGCCAATAGTCGTCTTTTCTTCAGGTCAATGGCCTCTTCTCCAGGTTCTCTTCACCTTCTTCTTTTCAAGACAGTCCTTCCCCTCACAAATATGGATTTTCAGAGGTGTTTCTCTATTGATAATTGGCTCAGCCTGGGCTGGTGGGGTATGCCTTGGAGCCAGGGGAGCTTTCGTGAAGCTTTTCACAGGGGCCATCACTGTAGCCCCTTCCCCCACTACCAAAAATGGCTCCTCACACACACACACAGAAACTCAACACGGTAGCTAACCTACTTGGAGGTAATATATTAAAAATAGCTTTTAAAATACTGGAATCAGAAATCAATACCATGCATTTGTCTCTGCTATAAATTGTTGAAAACCACTTGCCACCCTTGTTAGAAATGTTTTCTGTTAACAATGTTTATTGTATTGGGTCATTCTTATTCTTAAACTAAGGCATACATTTCTTCCAAATAATGCATAGCTTGTGTTCAGCATGTCTTCAACTATTTCAGTGATTTTTATGTTACTCAAGACTTCCCAGGTAATTGAATTATTATTTTTAAATGCAAGCTGAGGAAACAAACATTATACTGATTTATTTTTTTTTTTAGCATCTTGAAATCCTTGGACTTTGATGTGGTTCAGTTCTCCACTCTGAAGAAAATCTACATTTTAAAAAGCCTGGAAATTGTTTTCTTGTATAGAAAATAACTGCATTCAATTATCTTGTTACAAGACTTGATGTTGTGTAAACAAACCCTCCAGAACTGATGGGCAGTGGTGAAATACCAAACGTACTCACAAGTAATAATGAAATAATTATAATTTTAAAAGAGTCTTGAACAAATCTGCAAAAATTGAGTTTGAGCTGAATTAATAACCTTAAATTGTGTTACTATTTACTGTTAATAAATTTACATTCCTTGTTTTCCATTGGAAAAGTTTCCATTTTCCACAAATAAGGAATAATGTCACTGATGGGTCAGCTACTGTCATCAGTCAAACAGAATTTCTTGCAGTTAATACAGATCCTGTAGTCTGAAACATACACATCCAAACCCTACTAAATTACAAATATGTTGGCTGGGGAAACTTCATAAACTCACATTAATAACTTAAGGACAAAAATGCTTGAATCCCAGTACTTTTTAATGATGTGATTTCTTTTAAGTCAAAAGCAAGAAACTCATTAAGAAGGCTTCAGGTCAAGATTTCACCATGGAAAAAAGAGGAGAGTTTTTTCCTTGTAACAAAATCTTGTGCAAAACTTTTTTTTTTTTTTTTTTTTTTTTATGTTAGACATGTCATTTCATCTTCAATTATTTTTTCTGCTTATTTAGTGTAGTAAGAGTCTTGCTATATTGCTCCTGTGGAAGTCCACCTGCATTTTATGTGGATGATAAGGTAATTAGGCTTTTTCTTTTGAATGGTGCTGTTCCCGTTGCAGTTTGTCCAATATTAGGTCCTACAGACTTATTCTCTTGCCACTGAACTAAGGAGAGAGCAAACTCTGAACAACTTTGAGCTGGAGTCTTGCATGTTTTGAAGCTTTAAGCTGGTGGATTACCAGCTGCAGTAGGCAGTGTAATGCGGTCAAGGCTGCAACTTGCTAGGTTTAGGTAATTGACCCTAAGGCTTTTTGCTGATTGGTAAGCTGTTGATCCATTATCAGGAGAGCTTTAGGTCCTAGTTTTATGCTGAATCTACAATGTGATACCTATCCCATAATGTCATTACAGTACACAAAGTTGTCTCTTCAGAAAAAAATTATTCTACACAAGACGTGTTATTAAACCTTTCTGTATAATGGGGCAACTGTACAGGTTTAGAATTTTTCAGTTAGCAACTTTAAATATCTCCAGAAATCGGCTTGCTTGAATTTTAACACCATTCATTTTCTGGGTTCTAAATTGCTAAATATGCTAAGGAAAAGTTATTTTGGAAAATATTTATCTATTTGAACTTTGCTAAGCAATTACATCACACGCCAAATTGTTCTTAGCTGTAAAATGTGATGAGTGCTGATCATATAAAATACAGTAGCAGAGGCATGTTTATTTCCTGCCATAAAGTGAAAGGGCATCATTTGTGTAGACCATCTGTTAGTAGTTAAGGATATTTTAACTGGCACCTCCAGAGTGGCTTCCATTATTCTTTCCAAGCCAGGTATAAAAACAGGTACAAACCAAATACCTTGCCGAATTCCTGAGGGGTTTTGTGTGTCTGGCAGAGGCACTCTGTCTCTGTAGATAAGCGTTGGCTTGATGTGGCCTTGCTAAGCGTTATTCCATATAGATATTATTACTAGACAAACATCTGAGTTTCTATGTGTGTTTTAAGATTTGTCCAAAAATTACATAAGAAAGTTTTGTTGAAATTTGAAAAATGTTTTTTAATCTGCGGAGCTGGACTGGATGACTTTTTCCATGATAATCAAAAGATCCATTGTACTTCTAGCTTGGGCTTGAAACAGAATTTCATTTCTTGGAGTATTTTTGGCTCTATATTTGCATTGAGAAATACTCAATTAAAAAAAATGAAAAACATATTTGAAAGGTTTTTTTAAGAAGTCCAGGGCTGTTGCTTTAATTAAGTAGCTGGAAACGAAATTATTTAATGTTGACCTTGTAATATGTGTGGAGAGCAAACTGGGAGAAGAAACATATCCAGCAAATCTGTTACTCTACTTACTAGTGAGTTTGCACCTCTCTTTAGAATTGTTTCACTTATTGTTACAATTGCCACCTTGAACAAATGGCCACTTGAAGGTGAGGTAGATTCCTGCCTAAGACCTTGATAACATCTATAAATCTTATGTATTTTAGTCCTTTCTTTATTGAGTTTCAGACATTTTTTTTCCTGTCTAAGTCTAGTCCCTGAAAGATGTTTTCAAGAAGAGTTTTGAAGGGCTTTTATAAAGATGGTAATCTTGGGCAGACATAATGTAAAGCAAAGGTCTCATTTTCATTTGTTTTTTTTTTAAGTATTGAATGTAGCTTTCATCTGTGCCTTAGCTGCATGAGGCTTTGAATATGGTATGAAATCACTTTACATTTATTCAAAAGCTTTCTCATAGCTGATGAATGCCATACATAATGAAAGACTATATTCATTTATCATCTGTAGTAAATCATTTATCACACAGCAGAGGTATATTGTGGAAAAACCTAATCAAAGCTTTTCAGTTTTTCTGCTTGGTTAAATCCAAAATAGTAGAGAAGTGATTGCTCAGTGAGTTGGTTAAACATTCTGTTTATTAGATGATATTTGAAGACAGTTTCTAATGCTTTTGTGGTTTACAGATTGAAGTTTGTTGTTAAGGAGGATGGATTTTTTAACTATTTTTTTTAATGGTGCAGCATGGACTAGGACAGACTTTCCTATTTGATCCTTCTGTTGAGTTAAATTTGAAAAATAAAGCACTGGGGCAGGGGCAGTATTACTGCCTTGTGCCATGCTTGAGGCTGGTCAAAATGCTGCCATAGGTAAGCCGTTTTGCTATGGATATATAAGATGAACTTGCATTAGACTATTAGAATGAACAAGCTGTGGCAATTTGCTCCTGGTACAGGTCAGCACTAAGATCTCCCTTCAGAAAGCAAAAGAGAAAGTAGAAATTGCAGTTCTGAAATGCAGTCACTTCCAGGGTTGCTTCTGAAAGGTCCTGTGAAACATTTGCCCACCTTTACTGAATTTAATCTAGCATTTGTAGATCTTAGAGTTAATATCAGCACTCAGGACTCAAGACTATGCAGCACAGACTGTAAGTTTCTATATTTCAGCACTGATATAAACTAACATAATCTAAACATTAAAAAATTAAAATTCTTAAAACGAAAAATGAGCATTAAGCCTATTTACATTTTTATCTTTTCAAAAAGATTTTTCAAAATATTTATACTTTATTTGATTTGGAGTAGTATATTTTTTTTTTAATGATCAAGACTAATATAATGAAAAAATGTTGCCTGTCTGACCTAGACAGAGTCATAAAGCACTGTAAGCACTGTTTTGATGGAATTAGAAGTGCGTATGAATTTTTGACTAAAAGTTATCACCTGTTGACCTCATAACATTTCATTTTACTAGAGCATAGCTGTGAAAAATTGAGCTGATACGTGATTTTCTAATTTGTATAAGCAATGATAAATCTCCTGGGACCATGATTTAAAAAGATTTCGCATAAGGTGAGCATGACCTTGTGCTTGTCAACATTGACTGCATGATCTTGATTACTTTTTCCAGTCTTGTTCCAAACCCAGTTTTATTGTAAAAACTAGAAGTTAACGTGCTCCTCCATACCCTGCTCTAGTAAAGTTTTAGCATTTTCTATCATTTTGTTTAATAGTAGTCTTAATCTCAGAAGGAAGTGTTGCATCTTTACTCTTTTCATCTTCCTTGTCCATTGGAATACATCAAAAGCTAAACATTTGGCAACAGTTCAGAAGGATTCATAAGATTTTTTTTTCTACAGATGAGGTTTTTTTGGCATGTAAATGCTGGTCAGTCTTGGCCTCTCCATTTTTGACAACTGCTTTTGCCCAATTCTGTCTGTGGTGTATTTCTAGCTATGTTTTTAGCAGCAGAGTAATTCAGTGCTTTCAGATTTGATTTTTTTTCTCTAACACAATAGACTACTGCTCTGTATTATTGAGCTAAAAATGGAAAAGGAAAGATTTCATTTCTGTTGATGACTGAACAAGCCAGGTGATTGTCATACTGTCTGTTCTCTAGTCATCCCAATGTGCTTGGGTTTAATAGTACCTGAATATATTCTTACCTAAAGACTGTTCTCAAGCTGAAAGGGAAACAAAGGACTTCAAAACTAGAAATTTTGTTGTTAAAATACGTGACAGAAAATTAAGTATAGAGGACAGGAGATGAAGTCATCTCTTGAAATCATGATTTGTCCTAGCTCAATCACAAATAAAAGTTGTTGTTTTGTTTGTTGTTTTTTGTTGTTTTTTTTCCCCTTTGAAGCTACATAACAAGGTTTGCCATGCATAAGAAATCTGGTAGCAGCCCAGAGGCAGAGGCTCACGTCAGTTAGGCTCTATTCAACACTGAAGAAGCATCTGTCTGTTTTATATGGATTTAAATAAATACATTTATTTTGATTGAACAGTGTCTTCTACATACTTGATTATACACCACTCAATAGAGTTTGAAACAGAACTGTATTCTAGCTAGCTGTTGCTGACTTCACGCTCTTCAAATTCTCACATGCTTGATTGAATAAAATCTAAATGCAGAACCTTTCTTCAATCTTGAATCTGATTATTGAAACTAAATTACTAAGTTGCCACTTATAAGGTATTATGTAAACAAAGAGAAAAATAATTTTGTAAGGATTTCATTATCCTCAGTGGATGAAGACAAATCTTACCCCATGAAAAGTCTGTGTATTAGTGTGGAACGTTGACCTGCATGTGGATGTGCCACAAGTAAATTTGATACCAAGTAACTATCAATCATATAATAAATTTATATCTTTGGATACAAAACCTAACCTGAGTTTTAAGTGAATACTGTAGTCTAGAACCATTGTGTAACAATTCTGCATGGGCTATGTGCATTGATTAAGAATATGAAACTTTCTTCTTTTTTTTTTTTTTAAGAGAACATCTTCAAATAAAAATCAAACAAAGAAACAAAATGATCTGTTGTTGAGGGGAGGGAAATAATTATTAGTTCAGGTGCAGCCATAGGTTTTGGATGGCTTGGGGGGCTTTGCTAACATCTCTTGTAAATTTTTATTTCTTTTTTTCTGACCTATCTTTTATAAAAGACAAAGAAGAAAAACCATCCAGATCAGGAGAGGAATGATAATTCAGTAGTTCTGCATACTTCAGATGAGACATTTAAGTCAAATCCACAGAACTCCTTTTTAAATGCAGAAAGCCTCATTTAATTCAATAGTTCCTACAGAGGATTTAGAGAATTCAGATTTTACTAAAGTATCCCCATTTAGTTTCTCCAAGGCTAAAAGATCCTGAAACACTGGGTCAACAAATTAGTTGAGAGTTGTGTTATCTAAATCTGGGCAATGATTCAGGTTTTTGTAGCTGTGACCTTTAATCTCATTGCCATTTGCACCAAGAGCATAATAGTACTTCCCTACTTCAGGGTACTCTGACAATTTACACCCTGAAAAAATATAGTGAATTATACCAATAATAAGTATGATTTTTTTTAAAAGTCTGATTCAATTTCTCTATTGATGTTAGAGTATTTCAGCTAGCCTAGTTCAAGAGCAAATTATATAGAAAAAAAGCCTCTCTTACCTTTCTTTGGCTGCCTTCTCAGTATAATTTCCTTTGTGGTTGCTTGCTCTATTATTTCTAACAGCTTCAACATTTTAAAAGAAAATTGACAGAAAGTGATTTTTTTTTCTTAAAGTTGATATTGTTGATTCTGTAAAAAATGTACTATTTCTATACACAACAGTCAACCTTAATTCTTTAAGAAAAAGAAAATGCAGATACGTTATCTTAATCACATAATATATTGCAAGGTCTTCAAAAAATAAAGTATGTTCAAACCCTGATATGAAAACTTTATTATACAGTAAGTTGCATCTCTGTAATGGAGATTGTTTTTTTTTTGGGGGGGGGAAGCTGAAAGAAGAAAATAAAAAAGAGGAGGGTAGTGAGTATCCATCCTGGATAAGTGTTCTGGCCTTCCCATCGGAAGGGATTCATGTTTGTGGTCAAGAAATACTGTGTCTTTACCCAACTCCTTATTGTGTTCCCAGTTTTGTTCTTTCTAATGCCATGCATTCATTTTAATTTAATTTAGTTGATTTTTTCTGTTTATATTGGTTTTAGTTTAATTTTAGTTAGTAGGTTATATTTTGTGCGTAGCATAGACTGTGGGGGCTGTATGCAAGGAGTGGCCAAGAGTCTGCTGGTCACAGAGCTTCACATATTACTGCAGTCATAAATCCACAGCGTTTTGAAGTAAAGACCCACCTATCTAAATGTACCTTTTAATGACTGGTTCTGTTTACACTTTTTTGCATGAAAGGTGTCATTTTTGCTGCTTCTGTTTCTTTCCTCTGCCTATTTGTATTTGAGCTTACTAAGGGTGGTCAAAGAAATCCATGTTTGCTTTTTCTGCTTTGCCTCCTGATGGTGTCTGTAAATACTGAGTAACTAGATGGTTTGGCTAGTGAAATTGCTTTACTGTAGTGATATAAAGTAGTAGAGGCTACTGGATTTTTGTGGTCTTATATGACTTAAAAAAATGCATAATGAGTTTTAATAAAATTGCCACAACCAAAGCCTGAAGGCTGTGTTAGATAGTGAATATATATGGAAGATCTCACTGGTGCATTTTAAAAGTTTTGATTACAAAATAGCTACAGTTTGTCATCTTTGGACAAGGAAGAAGGATAGAGCCTGCCAGTGAGAAGCATATTTTAAAGACTTATTATCCATAACAGATTGGAGTGCGATGAGGTAGATGCTCTATATCTCTCCTGGAAACAATTGAGGAAAAACTGCATGTTTTTTCATCTAGCTTTGAAGTCTGGTGTTTCATTTCAGGAAGAGATTCAATTACATATGTTGGAGTGTTAAATAGATCAAGGCAGGAATGAATGAAGGGCAGTTTCCCCTGTTGCTATGGTAGGCTTTGTAACTGGTTTTGGATTCGGGGCTGGCACCCTTTCTCCTACTCCTCCTCTTATTTGTGCTTCCTGCCCTGCACGCTTACTGCCAGCAGACCGCATGCACCTACAGTCAGTCCAACACCCACGGTCACTCTCACAATTAAGAAAAGCCTTTTCCTTTAACAGTTTGCTCATAAGATGTTGCACAATCCTTTTATGAAACAATATTGGGAAAGTCACAGGCTCATCACATGACTTTCACTCACTCATGAACTATTAG
>NW_010290431.1:24267-39000 GCF_000700745.2 Antrostomus carolinensis | reverse complement strand
CTCTAGTTTATGGGGCTAGAATCAGATTATAATTTTATATAAGTTCATCTTTTGCTTACTGCACTATTAAGACATTTCTGTTAAATGTCACAAACCACTTTTGGCCTAGGATATGCTTATTTTCTTGATGTATAGTATTACACTTTGTCTTCTGGCATAGTCTGTCACTGAGGGTCTACATGCTGCTTTCAAAATTTCCATTTCAGAGGAACTCATATCTCCTACAGTTGCCAAATTCTGTACTTTGTGCAGAGAAACTACTTCTTCACATGATCAAAGGCAATGTGATGACCACACTTAAGGAAGAAAAATAGTTATTCCCATTTCAAATGGATGGGCAGTATCACAGGGAAGGAGGAAAGAGATGAGAGTTCACAGCATTATTATCTTTCATATCTTTGCAGTTTGCTTGTGCCTCTCTCTCTCCTGCCTTCTGTTCATTGCTGTCCCTTGAGAACTAAAATATTTTAGTTTAATAGGGATATGGAGCTCTATATGGAAGTATTTGGGAGAAAATGTAAACTGTGATGGTAATGTCTTCTTGGCCATAAGCTTTATATGTTCTTCCCTAACTCATTTAAGAAGATTCTTTGTAATATTTTCACTCTCTCCTGGTGGCTTTAGATATATCTTATTGTTCAGCTTCGCTTAACGTGCAATTTGCCACCCCCCAGCCGCCATTCACTTTATTTTTTACTAGTGTGTCCCATTTGAAATCTAGAGATAGGGAGTGCTGTGTTATTCCTACATGTAATGCAGTCATCTGTTTGAAATCTCCCTTGGGTCCATAAGGTTTGAATACACAAGAAACAATTCTGAGAAATGTCCACAGAAAATGTCTGTGATATCTTTGATTAGAATATACACGTATTAATACTATTTAATATTAAAAATGGGGCCAAAATTATTTAATAAACGCTTTTACTCTGCATACTTTTTAATACTGAAGTGTAAATATGCTTGAGTAGAAAGAAAAAAGCTTCTCACCAGGAACGGGAAATATGTTTGTGTGTGTTTTTTCACACAAAGGAAGTTGTGGGTGACTCCATGAAATGCAATGCACAGTGCAGTTTGTCTTTGATGACCTAAAAAAAGCATAATCCAGAGAAAGCACATTACTAATGAAAGATATGAAGAACACATGATAAAATAATCTTAGTTGAATTTAGCAGATATTATTTAGGGATGTACTGTTTGCAAGCATTTTAGCAGCTGCAGATTAGCTTTACCTGTCATTCTCTTTTCACACCATTTAATCAGAAGGATTTAAATCATTCCATTCATATGGTCTTGTTGATATTTTAGTCTAGAGTCTAGACAGATGCCGTTATTTTTGTGAAAATCTGAATGCAAAATAGAGAATTCAATTTTCATATTTACTTTGCAAGGAGGCTGTAATTAACACTATTTATGGAGCCCTTCATCATGGTCTGCACTTAAGCATGTGCCTGAGCCCGCTCATACAGTGCAGCACTTCAGCACAGAAGTAATTTCTGGTGCTGGAATCGAGCTTAGACTGTCCTTTCCATCCTTTGCTGAGGAGGTGCCACATGCAGATCAGAGCTTTCGCTGGGAGCAATGTCTTACCCTAGTTTCATTTTCTTTTTCTTTTTTTTTTTTTTTTTTTGAAGGCATATCTAATAAACATGTGCTTGTCATATAATCAGATTATCATTTCTGAAGCAGTTGGCTGCATCAAAGCATTCCTCAAGATTTCCCTGATTACTCAGAGCTTTTTTAATACATCCATAAATATGAATGTGATCATTCACACTGCATATGGCAATACTGAACAGCCTCTGCTGGACTTTCATGGACTTCTGTATGTGACGCAACAGTTCTGTCTTAATAGGGTTTTATATGGTAGTTTGGGGTTTTTTTGGTTTGTTTTTCCTTAGAGGTGTGGTGCCAATTAGCAGCATATGTGCATGTCAGGTATTGTGTGCATAGCTGACACATCTACCCATTTAGGACGGATGGCAGATGCTTTAGAAAAGATTATAGGATGCCACAACATGATCAGCTTTTATCGTATTGTAACATTATAACTGTCAAATACGTATTCTGCAATATTTCAATTTCACAAGATTTAATTACAAAAAATTGAACTTTTATGTGATATTAGCAGAGCAGTTATTGCTATTTGGTGTCGTGGATTTCAAAATTCATTTGTTAATGAAACTAAAAGACTTAGATTTTATTTTGCTGAAAAAGTTAGTATAATTTTAAAAACAAGCTATGTATGGCCATAGTAGTTGTTATCTTAGTGTAAGATTATGTTATTCTGTTAAAAGATGATAACTATTCTTTGATATATTGACCACCTCTGTACTAAATTTTGAAAGTAACAAAAATAAATTCCTCTGGTGGCATTTTCATCAAAGTGTACAGGTAAGTGAAAGACTTACTTTAGACTCTTCCAGGTCTGTCAATTACCTGATTACTGTATGCTCCAGTTTCACAGTGATGGAGAAAAGCAGCGCTATCTGTATGATAAAGTCAGGATAAAAATAGTAGTTTGATACAATAGCCAATACATTTTAAGAGAAGAAATGCTTCCCTATCATCATCTCCAGACTGTATAGCGTAGTTGTGGCAGTGTGTAATTCAGTCAGATATCAGAGATGCAGAGTTTTACAAGGGAGAAGTTGTAAATCGAAGTGACTCTGTGATATATTCTGTTTCAACCCATTGCTCTTACAAAGTCAGGAAAAGAAAGACACAGAAACACATCTAACTTAGAGTCTTGTACTGGGGTGATATTTTACCAGTTACAGGAGTCTCCTATCAGATTGTTTTTGAGGCCACCAAATCTATCGGCAACTAACTGCTGTATTTGCAACTGATAAAATGTAACCCTTGCAAAACCAACATTAAATGGAAGGGGAAAATATCCACAGCACCTTTTGCCATTTTTGCAAGATACAAAAAATGGTTTCTTAAGATAAAAGACTGATACTTGGTTTGGCCTTTGACATGGTAGGATTGGACTAGAGACCCTCATATCTACCCTAGCAGCTAATAGTAGCAAAATTTCTCTCCTTGAATTCTGGCATGAGCAGTTAATTAGCTGGACTAAAATTAATTACCTGGACCATCTGACAGTTGGAATAAATGGTGCAAACTGTTTCTTAGCTATGAAGTGGGATAGTCTAAAGTTTCTGTTGTCTTATGTGCAGAATGGAGAGATAAGGAAGGCAACAGGGCCTCTGGCTCAGATGTGCCCCATTGGCCATCAGAGAGGAAGGGAAGGGCTTGCTCCCACTGGCATGAGGGTACTTGTAGCATTGCTCTGCCTGCTCCTGGCTGATGGGTATTCACACATGCTGATGAGCGTTGAATACAGCTCTTCCAGGAGATACCACTGTTTGGCTCTATCTTCACATGTAGCATCACAGTTTTCAGTTGTGGAATTAGGCTATGTAATGAACACCTTTATGACTTGCAGACCAACAGTTTAACATGGAGAGTTTTAAGTTTGTGATAGGATAATAGTAACTGAGGCAGGAACAAATGTATGTCAAAAAGTTAATAGAAAGTACTAATGCGAAGACAAGAATGTCCCCACCCAGGTAGGTTGTTCTTAAGCTTTTAAATAAGGTCTACCAACTCACCTCAAGATTGTGAAGAGTTTCTGTTTGAAATGAGGCAACTCCTGATATTTCATAATCAGAGGCAAAAAGGTGCATGCAGCAGTGTCTGAGTATATGGAGACTTCAGTTTTTCTGACTAGTGTACAATTTTCATTGAATATTCTGCATTTAAAAAAACCAAACAAATAAACAAAAAACACCACTTTTTTTTCCGTGACTGATAATTTATTGCTGATTCCATAGGATCTGAATTCAGTTTTTCCCAGTCAGTCATTTTATAGATAGGTGAGTACTGGTAAGAGTCTGATCTCCAAAGTAGCACTCAGAATCCATCAGGGAGAAAGACCAAAAGGGAGGTTTTGAAATAGTATCTAATAATATCTGTATGGTTTTTATTTATTTTTTTTTCTTACTGTAGATTTTTTCTACATTTTTGGGTCTGATAAGAATTCTTATAATTTACATATTTGCTCACAAATGTGTTTACTAATACCTCAGTCAATGCTGGTGAGATGCACTCCTCACTGAAGCATTAATTTAGTAAACAAAAAGCATTTTAAAGGGCAACTTTTAGAGGAGTGGAAATATTGTGAAGATGCACATAACTTTTGCTTCTGACGTTATCACATCATTCAAGCTGAAGTTGTCAATCCTAATGGAGGTGGTGATGCTGATTTGAGCATATTGTTTATATGATGTGCAAGAGCTTTGGGAGATAAGGAGTCCCTGTTGCTGTCATTTATAATTAAAGTGTCCATCACTTTTCTCTGAAAAACTACTTGGTGAATAAATAATTAAAGGTCTGATTCTGATACACTTAGTTGAAATGAAAGAGACTTCTGAGAACAGTCTAAATGCAGTAAATGGTATTTCTTCAAAATAAGGTTTCAAGTTAGAATCTCAGTCACAGCTCGTTCTTGTTTGTTAGGGCAGGAGGGTATTTCGCTTTATGTGCTTTAAAATCTAATCCCACAGACATATAAAACTGTCCACTTCAAACAATGCCTGATGATTTCAGTCATGCCTAAACATTTTGATTTTTAAGCGTAGTAGAAACCAGTCTTAAAATTAATGGCTAGATAAGTGTTACCTGATTATTCAAACAGCCAAAAGATAAACGAACTGTTAATCTGATGGTTTGTACAGTACAGAAGCTTTGTAAAGCTTTGTGTTACCTAATGAGTTTCTTTTATTACAGATATCTCTGTTTTATAGAGGATTTTTCTTTGATTGTTTCACTGAATTGCTATTTATAAGAAGGGTTATGCTTAAATGATGTTTCTTTTAATAGTTTCTAAAATAATCAAAAAGGTTTAAGGGGAATTTTTTTAAATACAAATGATTTTACATGCTTGTGTTTCAGTAATAACCTTGCTTCCATAATAGTTGAAATAACTGTAAATATGCAAGCCCCTCACAGCATTAGCAGGGAGAATTAAATTTGATTTTGCTACCTTGAAATTAACCTTTTACTACCGCATGCGTATGTTTGTCATTTATCCCCTTTTTCTTAGGTGCAAAGAAGGCTACCAAGGAGTCCGCTGTGACCAATTTTTGCCGAAAACCGACTCAATCTTGTCAGATCCAAGTACGTCAAATGTTTTTCTTATATTTTTAATCCATGCTGGAGGCTATTCTTGCCATGCAGATGACCCTTTGCCTGTTGTCAGAAAGCATATTATGGACCACGGCAGTTGTGTGTAGAGAATGATGTTGCTTTTGTTGGGAGGATAAAAGCACATCCTCCTCCAGTCTCTGTTCTTATAAAACAACTGCTGCTGCAGCAGGACAAGCCATCAGAGGACTTGATTCCTTATGATTTGGAATAATACTTTCCCTGCTTAAAGCCAAAATATTCTCTACTTTTGACTCGAGAACAAATAAAATTACATAATCAAAATTATAGGCTGCAAAGGAGTTCTTTTGAAAGAAAATAAATTCATATTATCTGGTACTGCAGAGATTATAATATCTTTGGAAATACATTATGTCAGTTTACACAAAACTCAATCTTATTTTTCACTTTTACAAGTGAAGTTGCTCTGCATTTGTGGAGTAAAGGTGTACTTTTAGGTGGCAATGTAAAGACAAAGTAACTTCCTCTTACACTGTTCAGTATATGCCAGAATACCATCTACATATGCGTTCTCCTGCTCCACTGTTTGTCGTCCTCCTCCACTCTTGCCCTTTTTAAATTCTGTTGACTAATAAAACTATGTTGAAAATATTATCCAAGATTAATTTATTGGAAGTGAATGCATTTACTAATTAATGTTGTTTATATTAAATTTTTAAATGAAGTGACATACAACAAAGGGTCATATCGAATCTCTTGGTTTTGTTCTTATACCTGGAAACTGTAATGTATTAAGTCTTCTGATTTTGAGCAGTTTTTAAGATTTGATTTGTTTTCTTTATGTTTTTTGAAGACTAATGCTGCTGATACGGTCTTTTTTTGTGCTTTCTGTTTGTTTTCTTGTACTTTTCCATGTGAAAGCCTGTTGCCAAAGACACCTGTTGTTTTGTAGTTCTCTATGTTGCATAGCTCCCATTGTAGTTTGCTTTTTATTTCATTTAGCTTTTCCTTTTGTTTAACCTTTAACGGAACAGTGCAGAGCCTGTAATGAATAGGCAGATTTTACTTCTGCCAAGTTTTAAGTGCATATGTCAAAATAGAAGTTGTGTATATGTCAAGGAAAAAGGTACTTCATATCCTAAAAGTGGGGGAAAGGACAATTAACAACAGGACAGGGTGGTACCTGTTTTGGTTTTAACAGGGGACTCTAGCTTTACTCTCTCAAGAGTAGGGGTGAAATTCGTATAGATACAATACAAAGCCCAGCAAAGACTCCCAAATTAAGCTGCATCTGACAAGATCAAAAGCCCTACAGTGTTTATATACTGCAGACAGTATTGTTGTTGTTTCTTTGCAGCATTGTGTTGGTTGCACAGATTTTTTCCTCTTTACTTAGGAAATGCTTACTTACTCTGGTTGGTTTCTGACAGCATTTTTTCTGCAAAATTGTTCAGCCACCTGATCCTGCTCAGTAAGTTAAGGTTCTGCTGAAATGTCCTTTTTACACCACCTGCCTACAAAGGCTATTTTATTTTATTTTATTGAGGCTTTCTTTCAAAATTACATTATTTAGGGTATGTAAGAGCAGAGGACCTTGGCTTGATGTTGATGTAGATCCACTAGACACACCTATGGCCCAAGAAGGTCCCCTCTTCCTATATAAATAAAGAAGCTTAATGTGAGTTAGGTACTTTCCCAGTTGGTTTTGAAGTTTAACTTATATTTGATCCGTGTTTGTATTCAAAAGAGGAAAAGCTTCTGCTCAGGTACATTTCGTGTGTTGACATAATGTGATATATCTCTGTGTATGTGCATGCATAGGTACTTGTTCTAAGCATGCCTATCCTGAAAGAGAGATGTTAGAAAATTTCTGTTGCATCTGGACAGTGACAACATGAACATTTTGCTCAGGAGTTAAGTCAGTAATGTATTTATCTTCCTTTTAGAGAGGAAGAAATGAATACCATGCAGATAATTAGCACTCAGTTGCAGAAATATTTGCTCTCTGAATAACCTGAGGAGTGTAAAAAGTATTTGACACAGCACAATATGATCCTCTCCAAAGGCTCTGATGTTCCTTTGCAAAAACTTAGTTTTGTGGTAGAATGTGTGTCTGGATTAGGAAGAGAACTGCTGAAGGACACTAAAGGGTGAATTTAGCAGTGGCTTCAGAAAGAAGCAATTTTTCTAAATGCAAGGCTTAATTTCCAAAAGTTGAACACTCAGTTGAGTGCTCTTGTGTCTGGACTACACATAGCCAACACTGGCTGGTGCCAGTCAAGCTTTATAAACAAGTCCAGCTTATTTGAGTTTTGTGGGATTGCTTATTCTCAGTAATAGATGTGTTCAGAACTGGTAATCATGCATCTGATAATAATATTTAGCTTATTTGAAGTCTGCATGCATGAAATACTGAATCAATGTTTTTAATCTTACCTTGCCTGTGATAGTTCAGGTTATACTTTTAGGACATTCACTTGTAATTAAATGGCAAATGAATCTGGACCATGGTCACTTGGAAAATAGCAACAATATTGTCTTAAAATTGTTAGTTATTTACATGTGCAAAAGTTTTGTGTGGGTGTTTTTTTGTTTGTTTGTTTTGTGGGGGGGCAGGGTTGTTTGGGTTTTTTTTTTTAAATGGCCCTCTAAAACAAACCAAGCTTGTTCAATATGGCTATTATCTGAGGTTGCATAGTGACAAATTATGTGATATGACTGTAATATTTTTAACACTATCAGGCCAAACCCAGCTTCTTAACACATTTTAGGTGTATGTTAGGCAGGCTTGACTTTACACCATAGATATTAATACAAATTCTGTAATATTTAATACAGATTAATGCATGCTAAATCATGTACATGTAGTTTAATTAAACTGCGCCATTCAGATATTTACAATTCTGTTTTTAGGAAACTTCTTGAAACTACCTGATGGTGTTTCAGAGTTCCTGAATTGGCATCCATTGGCATCGTGCAGTCAGATCTGCCACCTGCTACCTCCTTCAGCTCAAAGTTAGGATTAAGTTCACAAGAAAACACATGTAGGACATTCATAGAGCAATGTCAAAACACCCCAAACATAGGCCATTTCTACTGGACCTTCAAGTATCATAGATGTTACAGCTTCCACTTCCCTTAATTTCTCCACTCTTAACCAGGTTTCCTGGCTATGAGTGAAAGGTATTTTAAAAAAACCCAAACCAATTAAAAAAAACAGAACCCAAATGCAAGTAGTTTAATTAGTAGTACATTAATCTTGGAATATGGGAGAAATGAGCCTAAACCATGGGAGCCAGAAGGAACCTAAAAAAATTAGTAATGTCACCAATAAGGGAAAAGGCTGCATGCTGCATGACAGTGGGACCCACAGCCACCATCAGGAGGAGGGAATCTGTCAGTCCTGCTAATACTGGGCAGGATAAGTCCCTCAACTCTCTCTCAGTCATCATCTCCTTCATCTATGAAGTCAGTACTAATGGGTCAAAGAGAAAAGAAATGGCATTCACATGCTGGAAGGAAAGGATAGGAGTATATTTGAAATATTGCTTCAGCTTTCTCCATCTGGGCTAAATTCTCTATAAACAGAGTTCATGGCAATGGTAGAGCACTTACATTTTCAACTTTATAAATACAACTTTAATATTACTTTATGTACAAGTCATTTTTTAGGCATGTGTAGTCCTGTGTGTATCTATAGGATAGGGAACTTACATACATCATAAATGGTACAAATGTATTAATGTAGTATCCTTTATAGTTTTCTGGAATAGACCTGCCTGGCCCAACGAGCCTTGAAAGGTAAGTTGTAGGCTGTGGATATTTCTTTTGATCAGTTTTTATACTGAGACAAAGTAGAACATGTAAAGCTTTGACTGTTCTGTGCGGATATTCCCAACTGGTGAACAAGGCATTGAGAATGGATTTATCATGTTACCACTTTTTTACTAAGTTGTTGCACTCTGCCTTCAACTATTTTGTTCTTAGCATTGAAAGCTACTTTCCTATGGAAAAAGTGTATTTTTTTTTTTTTTTTTATAATGTGCAGTATTAATTTTATATTTGTCATATTAACATTCTAGTTGTCCCATTTGACCTTAGAAGCTTCAGTGAAGAGGAATTGCCTACCAAATAATTGGGAATGTTATCTGATCCTTTTTCAAAATAAATGCATTATTTTCTGAAAGAAGAAAAATAGTGTGGAAAGCTTGTAGGTCATTAGGCTGTGCTCCTCCTCTTGCAGTCAACCCCATCATGTAATTCCTTCTATAAGCTGATCATACTTCATGTGTAAACCACTTACAACCGGCATGACCTAGCCATTAGAAACAGGTTTTGTTTATCATCCCTGCTCTGAGGGTTTCCAGACTTTGCAGCTTCCACACAAAATTTATGCACAGCCCAAATTTGTCAATTATATTCTTTGTTAAAATTTGCACTTTGTTTCTACATTGATATTTTTTTCTATCCATTTCCACCATGTTACACTTTGAGTCTGTTAAACTGGCTTTTTTCAAATGTCAGTAGTCTTGTTCCTATAGAGCTAGCTATAGCCTGTGGTCTTGTAATACTTTAACCTGTGACAGCATGACACACATCATGTTTCTTTATGAATCTTTAGAGAAACATATAAGTTCATCTCCAGAATATACAGGTAATCATTCTTAGATTGCCGCTTTACATAGCAAAGGGTCAAAACCCCTTTCTTGGAAGACAGACTGTAAATAAGTAAAACAACTCCACATAGTTTAAATAGGAAATTCACCTCCTAAATAAATAAACAGAAAGAACAAAGAAATAAATATCTTGGGCCACCATCCCCCTCTCCCCCCCCCCCCCCTTATTTTTTGTTTTGTTTTGTCCCTGTTCCCCTGTCCAGTTTTGTATTTGTAAGATCATAGGATAATTTAGGTTGAAAGAGAAGCCTCGACTTCTCTGGAGAGCTCAGGAGATTCAGCCTCCTGCTTTAAGCAGAGCTGGCTTTGAATTTTCTACTAAATGCACTGGACACCACAAAGGTAGTCTGTAAAGGAATTGTTATTAAGTAGAGGAAAAACTCATCGTAGTTGTGAAATATTTATAGAATGTATTTTCAAATTATTTGAATAAATAAAATAAATGAAACTTCTAGGTTTCTTAATGAAAATCAGATTGATTTTCTGGAACCTGATTATTTCTTTTTTTTGTCAGCTTTACTTAACCTTTCTGAATTTGGCAACATTCCTCTTGAATTTTTTTTTATTCCTTTTTTGATTTCTCAAAGACATAGGAGAAAACAATGTTTTGTTACTGGAAAGACTTTGAAGATTGGATGCAGGTAGGGGCAGTTATGAGTTGAAGAAAATTTAGGGAAAATAGGAGGACTGGCTAGCTAGAGGTAGATATCTGAGTTTTGTGGAGGGCAAGTCCTTCTAAAACAGATATAACATGGGGCTTGTTTAACCCCAGATAGACCTTTTGAATCTGGAGCTAAATCTGAATTTTGTGGCTTGACTTTGTCTCAAAGAGAAAATGTTTTTAAGCCGTTCTGCAGTAATTATGTCATCTATTTAAGACTATATTGTATTCAAAAAAAGCATATGGAGGGAGCGGCTGCAGACCGAGTTTCTTTTGTAGTAATTGTCATTTTATGTTGTCTTATCAATCTAATTGCAGAGTGCCCCATCAACTCTGCTCACAGAATAAATATTATTAATACTGCTTTCGGATATTAAGCTTTTACAAAAATGAAATATTCAAAGTGTTACTTTATTGCCTTATAAAATGAGATTTTAAGAGCTATATGGTGACAATGGTCAAGTGAAGTCCCTGAAAATGAAAAGTCAGTATAAGATCTGTTAGCATCCATCAAGTGGGTATGACATTTCTGTTAACTATGGTTTCTTTATAAAGATATATACAGTTCCTCCAGTTCAAATGCATCATAAATCAACCTATATTAGTGTTGATACATTGGAAGGAAGGAAGGGAATGCCTTAATAGAAATAGCAATAAAGGAGAAAAGCAACATGGTAATTTCAGAAGTTTTAATGAATTTATATATAGATGAGAAAAGATGCATCACATGAGAGACAGGCTGCAGAATATGAAAGTTCAGGAAGGTAAAATAAGAAAGAAAATAAATCCTTGTGGGAACGAGGGACATGTTTTCCCTCCTCTTTGATCAAGTGTGGGTCCATCAAGACAGGTCCATGTCTTTCTTGTGTTGTGGGCTCTAGAACTAGACACAGTACTCAAGATAGAATCATAGAATCATAGAATGGTTTGGGCTGGAAGGGACCTTAAATCTAGTTCCAACCCCCCTGCCATGAGCAGGGACACATTCCACCAGACCAGGTTGCTCAAAGCCCCACCCCGCCTGGCCTTGAACCCTTCCGGGGGGCGGGTTGTGGGGGGCATCCACAGCTTCTCTGGGCAACCTGTGCCAGTGTCTCACCACCCTCACAGGAAATAATTTCTTCCTAATATCTCATCTAAACCTCCCCTCTTCCAGTTTAAAGCCATTACCCCTTGTTCTGTCATTAACTGCCCTTATGAAAAGTCCCTCCCCAGCTTTCTTGTAGCCCCTTCAGGTACTGGAAGGCCACTATAAGATCTCCCCAGAGCCTTCTCTTCTCTGGGCTGAACAGCCCCAACTCTCTCAGCTTGTCTTCATAGGAGAGGTGCCCCAGCCCTCGGATCATCCTCATGGCCCTCCTCTGGATGTGTTCTAAGAGGTCCATGTCTCTCTTGTGTTGGGGGCTCCAGAACTGGACACAGTACTCCAGGTGGGGCCTTACGAGAGCAGAGTAGATGGGGAGAATCACCTCCCTCGACCTGCTGGCCACACTTCTCTTGATGCAGCCCAGGATACGGTTATTGGCCTTCTGCGCTGCAAGCGCACAAGATACAGACTGTAAAAGGTGACATGTTTTCAAATTTGAGTTGTGCTGAAGCTGTAAAAGTTTACTTTGTGTGAATAGTATGAATCTTCTTGATTTGTTTTGTTCTTGGGTTGTGTATTTTTTCTTTAAAATGGAACTTCGACTTTATTCTGCAGAACTGGAATGAAATGCTCAAATCCAGAAGTGCAGCATTAAAAAATGTTAGTAAAATTGTTTGTCAGTGATAAATGTAAGCATTAATGTGTTTGTTGTCAGAGCATATTGAAAAGTTAAAGACTGAGAGAGCTCAATTGAAATCATAAATTTGCTACTAATGCAGTGGGCAAAGAAAATCATACTCAAAATCACTGTCAGTTTTGATAATATAATTGTTACAATCTTAAAAACAAAATTTACATGCATAGGAAGCAACTGGAAGTAATATTTGTTTCTATTGATAAACTAACAGTGACTTGTACAGAATGTGCAGTATAGATTATATTCAGTGGATTTTAATTATTGTTTTTTCCTGTCAGTACTGCAGAAAGTACTGATGAGAGTATTGGTGATCTTCATTTTTCTAATGTAGAGGAGGGAATATTTTAAATTAAATCTAGGATTCTAAGTTTGTGTTGCTCTTCTCAAGTAAAAAACAACAATGAATAAAATCCTCTAGAGCTGTTTCTAAACAGCATTAAATTGAATTACTTTCATTACTTTTGTGTGCAATAGCAGGGCCTTTTTTTTCTTAATTTCATTGAATTCCCAGTTGTTTTAGAAAAACAACCAGCAATGAGTTTGCCCAACACCCTCACCCACCTCTGTCTTTCTTTCTGGAAAGACTGAAGAGAAGTTTACAATTGATTTCCATTTCAGATTTTAGTTTTAAACTTATTGTCAGCCTTTACCAAATTCATATTGATCTATATTTACTATTAGCTAAAATAACATTCAAATAAGAAGTCACACAGTTTTATTTGGAAAAGTAGAAAAATTCATTTTGATTTTGTCCAAAATCCTTGTTTTAAAGAAACATCGGTTCTTTATTCTTCTCCATTCATCTCTTCTTCTTGAAGACAAGAATGTATTATCATCTGGTTACTCAGCATTGTTTTATTTGCAAAACTTTTCATTTAAAGTATTGTCTGGTTTTACCATGACTTTTAGGACATAGGTGGTCTTCTGTAATTCAGCTTCTGAAAACTGCATCTCTCTAGAAATTCGTGGAGTCAGGTAGATGCAATATCTTTGACAGGAGGAAAAAACAACCCAAACAAGCCTCAAAACCACTTGTTTCCATCTCCTTCTTTAAAAACTGCCTATATGTGGAAGGATAGTAATGAAATTGAAAATTCCTTTTATTGAATGTCAGTAGAAATCCGAGGAAGACAGAAAATGGAGATATCTAGCAATGTAAATACCAGTTAACAAAAAGTTTTAGTCAGTATATCTTCCTGTAAGCCATAGATGGTAGAAGTCAGGAAGGAAATTACAGATATCCTATGCAGAGGAGTTTGAAGGCTGCCTTTCCAAACTACCATTCATCTGTGAAATTTGGGACTTGCATCTAGTTAAAGAATTTCTAGGTCTTTGTGTAGTGATTTTTGCAGATGTATTTTAAGGAAATTTACCATATGATGGCAGAAACACTCAACTATGAGTTGTTACACAACAGCCACAGCAGATGGCTGTGAATAGAGGTTACAGTCTTATGTAAGGGATGGAGCTGTGAATCGCGCTGGCCCGCTGGCGAGCCTGCTCTGCCATGAGCACTGGGTTCATCTCGGTGCCTGAATTAGAGGCGGTGCAGAGCTTTCACTAAACAAGCACCTTCTGAAGTGATGAGCCTCTGAAACATCAACTTCTGCTACCCACTCTTACAAACATGTTATGATTTCCTAAATCTGCTGTTGGCCATCCCATGTCTGGAAAACGGTAAGTTTAAATATAGCTTGAAGTATATATTCTGTGACACTCTGGAAGCGCCTAATTTAGCTTGTTGGTCGAGTAACTAACTTTTCTGACTTGCACACTCTTCATACTGACAATATGTTACTGATGGTGTCAGTCTCCCACTGTCTTTCAGAAGGACTTCTCTGATTTTGCCTGGATGGACAAAGTGTAATCAGTCATTTGACTTGTCAGATCACATTTACAGGCCTTCTAAGAGGAAAATTCAGCAGTGCAGCTGAATAGTTCATGCTCGGGGAGGAAAGTATAAGCAAAGATGGGTCATTGTGATATGACATGTAGGAAAATTGCAAAAAACATGACAGTGATTTAGCTGAAAAGCATTAATTTCATCAGGTTCTGTCTTTGTAAATTAGATACTCGGTTGTCCAAATAGGATTTTACTTTAGCAATACCATTTCACTTTATCTCAATGATTTAGTCACACTTTTGATGTTAAATGCCTCAGGATTGGTTCAGATAGTTAGGTATAGATTGCATAAAGATTTCATAGCCTTTTGCAGGAGCTAGCAAGAACACGTGGAGAAAAGAGATGTATTTCTTTTACTGGCAGCTAATCTTACACCTTTGGATGTATCTGTTTGTGTTAAATCTAAGTCTGAACTGGATGTTTTGCCATCTCCTGAGTGGTTCCGTGTTAAAATGGTTCTACTAAAAAATGCAGCACTGTATGTCCAGAAAAATCATGATGTTGTGGGGTGCCTGATATTCTGATCTGTCCTGTCTGCAG
>NW_010290431.1:16568-24238 GCF_000700745.2 Antrostomus carolinensis | reverse complement strand
GAAGACATATGCTGCACTGATTCTTACAGGCACAAAGCTCGAGATCAGTACAACACACTAACTGTCTTGAGAGTGAAAACATTAAGGGGCTCGTACATGAGAGCCGAAGTTTCCTCCAAGAGGATTTCTGCGGAATGTCCTGATCATGTTCCCAAAACTAATACTTTGTAAGAGCCTCTCTGCTCTTAACTGGTCTTCACTCTTTGCATTAAGTCCATACTCCACTACAAGGGTGCTTATTAAGGCAATCATTGTTGTTAGACCTTTCACTTCACAGGAAAGTGAAAATCTACTTTACTTCCTTCTCCATTTGAAGGACTTTTCCCCTTCTGCATCTGAATTAGATTTCTGTTAGTGATTCTTCACTCTCTGCCGATCACTGCTACCACTCAGTATTTGCCACGTGCTTTTGCTGTGATTTCTTCCCACATTGCCACTGCATATAGTCTTCATTCCCTCTCCGAAACCAAGGTTTGACTCCTTGCTCTGCTTGACCTGTTTTCTATCTTCCAGATGAATGTATAGATTACAAATTGCTTTTCATGTGCTGACTGATCTGTCTCGTTTAGGCTGCCCTTTCTTCCTTATATATCATATATATTCCATACAATGGAATAAAAAAATATGATTTGCAGTTTAATTTAGTGTCCAAAATGTTCTTCACATGTTTACAGTGAACAGATGTCCACATTCCATTTTGTTTCCAAAGAAGCTGGCTCCAATTATTTCTAAATATATAGAAAGAGGTTAATACCTGATGCTTATCAGGAGAAAATATCCATTGTGTGGGCTGTTTGTGAAAGGCAGAGTCTAAATTTAAACTGGTTTGTTGGGGATTTTTTTAATAAAAATGACTTTTTCTTTAAAAAAGTTTGTATTTTCAACACTGAAGCTTTTTATGTGCCTTAATAGTACTTTTTGGGGGAAAGCTTTTTCAGATTCAGAAGGTAACAGGTCTGATATGATTCAGGAAAAGAGGTCTAAATTAGCAGGGAATAGAATATTTGTCCATAGCAGGTGAAACACAGTCTGCTTGACTTGATTTTCCTCTGTTCCAGATGAATGCCTAGGTCACACCACAGAAAAGAGAGTGGGTCAGTGTCTTTTATTGTTTCTTTTCTGGGAGAGAAAGACTAAGCTTTTTCTGCTATTTCCCAGCTAGCTCTGGTGACAAACTGGTAGGCTTGAAATCTCTGGTATAGTAAAATATGTATTTTTGCAGAATTGCCTTGTCCTAGAGAGAGCACAAGACAAAATTTTGCCTTAATGCTTATCTGTTTTATCGAGGGTGCTGGGGTTTACAAACTGTATGATGATGACTTAGATGTTGATCCTGCAAAAAACTATACTGCTGCATATTGTTTCTCAGAAGAATTACTAATATAAAAGATACTAAGCATGTCTGAAGCATCCAACTGAATTATTTGCATTAATTTGTGGTTTACCTCACAAATTTGCAGTTTTCTTGGTAGTGAGATGATCTGCCATATTTTATTTCTCTGGATTTAATGAGTCCTTCTGAAAAGACATTTTCTTTGAAGCTGCACTGTTCTAACATAGGAGCCTGGCTCCTGCTGGTGGAGGAGCTCCTCCTGAATGGCTCCATCTGCAGCTGACAGACAATTCAGTACACTTACAGGAGAGTGTAATTTTGAAGGAGCTTATTAGTCTGTGGAGATTGAGAGTTGTAATTATAAATATGTATAGATATATCTTAATATATAAAAACAAAAGGTAATTTTTTTAACTGTAAAGGCTTTAAGTATTCCAGTCTGGTTTAGCTGTCTTTGAAAGTTTCAGTATCATATTAACGCCGTATTAATTTACTGTCTTTGCCAGCCTCCAAGTTTTAAGGAAGCATTTTGGTTAGGTTTTGTCCAGTGTTCAGTAAATATTCAAAGGCTTAAATGCTTTAAAAGCTTAAAATGCTATCTTACACTTTTAGAGAATAGATTACTTGTTTCAGAAAAAAGTTGTGAAACTTGTTTAAGGCATATGTATAGATGTCTGAACAATTCCAAGTAAAAACACTACTTACCAATGCAGTACTACCATTCTCAGAAAAATTATTAATTTTCTAGGCATTGTAAACCTGGTGTCTAAATAAATAAGTCAGATAAACTGATTCAATCCTGTATGATAGTAGTGAATGTCTTAATCCACTGGAAAATGGGAATAATTGGCTATTTATGTATTTAAGGCAAAGCCAATCAAGATAAATTCTTTTTTTTTTTTTTTCAAGATAGAAGAGACTATTAGAATAATCTAGAATTTTGCATATTACAGATCAAAGATCATATCCAGTTCTGTAATATTGTTATGAATATTGCTGAAACATTTAAAAACATATGGCAGGGTAAATTAGTTTTTAATTTAGGTTATGTTGATGTAACAAGTTACTACAAATTAGGGTGTAGATTTACAGTGCAGTTAGCTATTCTGTGATAACTGCCTGCTTGTGTGATGAAAGTGAACTGGTGCCCTGCAGTTGCATTGAGGCAAGTCTCCCACCAAGACTTTATAACGTGACTACACTCAGTAACTTGTTTGGTTTGTCAAAAATCTAAGTTCTTATAGCTGGGTGATGGGAGGAATTAACTGAAGTTACGCTGAGTCAGGTACCACATGGAGCAAGGACAGCTGGCTGAATGGGCTCCATGAGAGGTCTCTTTGCCTCTGTGTCTCTTTACATGACAGTAGTAGGTTTTTGGACCAAGTTTTTACTTTCTGTGTGCCTGCTGCTGTCACAATCTGTACATAACTGACCTACTTTGGCAGATTAGTGCAATCTTATTTGTCTCAAGTAGGGTAGATTTAAGCTTATCAAGTACAAGTGTCCAAGAGAGTGGCAGTTACTTTAAAAGGAAGGAATTGCTGCATACAAGGAGAGGCTGAGACTTATTTTTTAAAATATAAACCTGTTCCTTAATATGTATCAAACATGTAAGGCAATTCCTGTTGTCAGAGAACCATCAAAAAAGAGTAAGACTAATATAATACAAAGTCTGCCCTTGCCTATCTCCGATATACTTTACAGTCTGGATATAGTAGGGTGAAACTAACTTTTGCGCATGGCCAAGCACAAGTGCTGAAACTTCATGCTACAAACCATATCAGCTCTTCTGAGGTGTCCTGTTAGGTCCTGGTTGCTCAGTTTATTCTCTGTTCAAAACAATGAAATTACCATTTATGAAGGAGACAACTGGGACAATATGCCAGGCAGCAAGCTGGTAAATGGACAAAGGTAAATATTTTCTGGAAGACCATCAATTTTTGACATGGTACATCCTTCTACTGAAGCAAAATAAGGGAAATTCATGGTCAGACCTAGTATCAATCTCTCTTTTTTTTTTTTTTTTAATTTTCTTACAACTGTTTATTTTGCGGTCATCAGTAATTCTAATTTGAATTCATGTTGAGTTGAGCTAGCAGGGCTTTTGTACAGTAATAGAATTATAACCTGTACAGTTGTTCTCAGAATTTATTCCTTAAAGACAAAAGAAAATGCCACATGAAAAAGAGCAAAACCATTAACTGACAATATCTGTCATGGTGTGTTGCACAAGCAGGAGAATTTTCAGAATTTGGACTCAGTTATGTATAAGCCAATATTTGCTCTCCAATTTTATAAAAACTTTTCCTCCTCTTTACTTGAAAAGCAGTATGGCATATTCACAGCATTGTATAGCTGCCACTTCTGGGACTAAGGAACAATGCTACTGCATGGGTCTGTAAGTAGAAAGATAACAAGTTGGCACCAGTTGAGGTAGCGAAAAGGACACTTTCTTAAGGTGTCAACAACTATAATAGCTGTTGCTAAATATAGAGGTGCATCTGCCTGGGGAGATTGTGACCCATTTCAGTTGGTTCTTGTTTTATGAGTTCTCTGTGACTTTGAAGGTACATTCAGAATAACCCATTCCTCCCTCCAGGACTTTTCCTTTCCTCAACCCTGCATCAGTCAGAAACCTCATACCAGAAGATGTGAAAGCAGCACAGGCTCTACACTGTTTTTCATACCACACCACAGACAGCTGAATTAAGATAACCTTAAGTTCCCTCTGTAGTTAATGGGGGAGAAGTACTCTCCTGCTCCATCAGAGGCTAATTAGAATATGGCAAATGAGTCAAAAGCCAAATTTAGATGTTATAAGGTGATATGTAGAGGATATTAGCTCTTCTGACTATTTAAGAAGCTTCAGTAGAACAATCTGAGGAAGGCTTAAAGTCATAGCTGCTCTAACATCTGTCTGCTTCTTAATAGAGGGAAATTATTCAGTATCTGCTAGGGCAGATCTGCACTAAGAGCAGGGATGTGGACCATACTGGGTCAGCAAAACATCTCGAATCCAGAGATGCTTAGTGGGTTGGCAGCATCTTTTTGTTCTTCGTGCAAAATCCCTTACCAGATTATAATATATGTGGTGGTTAGGGTAATGATTGGACTCAATGATCTTAAAAGTCTTTTCCAATCTAGGCAATTCTCTGATTCTGTGGGAGTAGATAAATATTTAAGTAGTAGGTGGCTGGCTCAAAAAAAAAAAAAAAACAAAACCAAATCAGTGGGAATACAAGGAGAACACTACATTTTAAGATTAGTTTTGTGGGGGTTTAATTGTGTAGACAGTGGAGCAGTGGGGGTAGAAGGCCAGGTAGAGAAGATGGAAAGTCATTCTCAAGGTGTTGAATGTGAACAAACTTGGACTTCAGGTGTGCAGAGCCCTGTCTGCTAATGCTGCCTTGGGCTCATGGTTAGGATCTGGCTCCAGGGTCAGGCAGACTGCTGAAGAGGGACTTTGGGATGTTCTGAGATATAATCTGAGTGTCTTAAATTGCTGGCCATAAAAAGATAGAAGAGAAAGGAAAAGTAGACACAGCTGCTTTGATCAATGCAATAGGAATTTTACTCCCTAGGTTTGACTATAGAGTGCCCTGATTTGTATCTGCTTGTCCCTGGTACATGTTAAACTCAAAATGCCATTTTCCCCCAGAGTTGTTAACAGAATCACAGAATTCCCTATATTGGAAAAGAACTTTAAGATCAAGTCCAGTCATTAACCTCACACTGACAAGTCCCTGACTAAACCAAGTCCCTAAGCACTATGTCTACACAGCTCTTAAATACCTCCAGGGATGGGGACTCCACCACTGCCCTGAGTAACCTGTTCCAGTGCCTGAGAGCCCTTTCAGTCAAGAAATTCTTCCTAATACCCAATCTAAATTTCCCTTGGTGCAACTTGAGGCTATTTCTTCTTGGCCTATCAATGAGAACTGTGTTCAGACACCTTTGACTTTTGGTATAGGTTTACAATCAAGAACTCAATTTAGAGCTCTTCTCTATACCATTATTTTTATTTCAGTGGTTTTGACCACTGAAGACTAAAGAGAACTGTTTAAACACTAAAAAGAACTGTATAAAGTTGTTAAGTTTGGATTGGGAGTGCCATGGTTCTTTATTTTGCTCTCGTTTGTTCATGAAAAAGGCATATACAGAAATTTTTATTCTTTTGGTTTTACAGAATGTGGTATTTACACCAGAATAAATGCAAAAATGAGATGTCAGAATAAGTGAAGTGACTGAGAAAAGCAGTATGTGCCAGTACAACAGTTACTGAGTAGATGAAGTGTGGTTGTTTTGCGTGCAAAATGGGATGTCCTGAGATCCTGACATTGTCACTTTTTTTTTTTCTTGTTACACAAGCTGACTGATATGGTTGCTAGTTTTTTATTGATAGCAATGCAGAATGGCTGTTCTTTTCTGTGCTAACACATCCGTTTGCTTAGAAAACAAATTTCTATAGTATGCTGTGTTCAAAGAGGAAAGTAGTATATTATCGATGTCAGTGCAGGACTATGAAATGCATAGCATATTGTTTTGAAGAAGCAGCCTGGCTGACTGGAGAATTTTATTTTATTTTACATTTATCTGTGAACTTGGATCAGTTGTCCAGCAGTTTGATTGACTGATGCAGCTTCTGCTTTGTATGCATCCAAATGTACTTGTTTTTTGTGTACTCCCGTTATCCATAAATCTTTCAATCATTAGGTACTAGCAGCTGCACTGCTATTTGAATGTAAAACAATGCATCTGCTATGTAAGAATCTCTTACACAAAAGGAAAAAGTAAAGGCAGAAAGTGCAAAATTATCAGCAGAATTTCAGCATCTGTCAACATATTTAGATTCCTATACATCTTCACAGTTTTTGAAATTATACTTGGGCTCTGTGAAAATTAACTCCTTAATGCATTTGAAACACATGGGAATAAATGAATGGTTGATGAAAAAAATTGTATGCAATTTTAGGTTTTGGAAGTTTTTTCTTTCTTTCTTTTGTGTCCCAAATGGTATTTGTATTGGGTGCTGTGGTTTGGTTCGCTTAATAGTGGATAGAATATTTGAGAACAGATATTGGACTGGATAACTGGTAATGGATAGAAGCATAACTATTAGGTGAGGTGGCAACTATTTGTATCTGATTCCCTTTCCAGCATCTGGTTGTCACAAGGAGAGGGACTGCTACTGGGAGACCTTACAGATATATGCAGGGTGGTAGAGAAACAGCTGACCCAAAAACTCTACAGAATTTCCCCAGGATCAGTCCGTAAATTTAATGTGTGCATTGTGACTGTTCCTGAGTGCAACTCTTGAAAATGTGACAGAGCTCAGAGCTAAACAACCCTTTCTAAAAGGTGCCTCTAGGTACATGGAGTGACAAGTTTTCAGTAGTCTTATGGGAAGTCATTACAGGTATTAAATTGGTACCCAGGTGTTTGGTGTACAAGCCTCTCTACTCAGAGATGTGAAAAGTGTTATCAGTTATGTTAACTAATAACCATTGTTGTTAGGTTTTTTTAAAAAACACAGCCTTCATCAACACTGAAGGTGGTTGAAAGCCAGAGAGGCTGTCAACACTGACTTATATTAAAGAGGATAAGAAATACAGGACCTGTAGTGCAGAACAGGGAGGAGATAGAGAGGGAGAGGAACACTAACTGAGAAACAAAAAGCTCTATATGTACCTTTTTGTTTGTTTGTTTGTTTGTTTGGGTGGGTTTTGTTTTAGAAAGTCTAGTAACATAATATGACTTATCTGATTATAATTCTTCCCAAGGAGATCTGCATTGTGAACAGGCAGTTACAGGACTGCCCACTTGACATGGTTGTAACTTACCCTTTTCACAGTTATAAAATGCAATCAGTGAGTTCCAAGGTTTAGTAGTAACGTAGGTCAGGCCAGTTACTGATGGGGTTGCACTGTGCCTGCTGAGATTCTACAGTGCGGCAAAATGTTAAAGATGTGTTTTTCCTGCACTGGGTGCTTCTAACCCTTCAGTTTTCAGTGATAAGCACATGGAGTGTGGGCGGCTTCTGTTTTTAAACCTACTCTTTTAAAACTAAATTTAATTTTGTGCATGATACATAGGCATTCATTAATTTATGCCCTTACTCTAAGCAAAAGCCCTTTCTCGCTTTTAGTTAATCAACTCAGTTACTTTCACAAAGCTATTCTTACTCTTTCATAACTTACCTTTGCAATGTATAAGTCAAGTAAAAACTGTAGCATCTGCTTAAAAGTTGTATTTGAAAATCTAATACATTTGAATTTTCTCTGTTTCTCTGCTCATTTCTTGAGTTGTTGGAGGTTGTGTTCTCACAGAGGCTAGACAT
>NW_010290431.1:0-16544 GCF_000700745.2 Antrostomus carolinensis | reverse complement strand
TATTAAAAAAGCTGAGATAGTGACTCTTGGAGATGAAATTTTCAGAGGCATGCTCATTAGAACTGTAAGACCTGGACACATTTGTTGTATGTGTATATATATGTGTGTGTGTGTGTGTATATATATATATATATGTATATATATGTTTTAGCTCTTGACTTGGTGTTCTGCTGCCTTCGCTACTGTCCTGCACAGATGCAGGAGCTTGATCTAGGAAAAAAAAGATAATTGTTTCCCACCTCATAACATTGCTTTCTTATTACTCAGGTGACATAGAGGGAATGGAAATAGTGTTTTTCCCCTCTCTGGAAATTCTGCCTTCATGAGACTTCTTTCCTATCCAGCCCATTGTGATGCAAGGGAATAGGAGCAGCATCTTTTTGGCCATCTTCAGAGAACAGGCAATCTGTAAAAGAAACTTGTTATCTTGTGTATGGCAAAGCAACTCACAGGTTTTTATAGCTTGTGCATATAAAGAAAACTGGGAGACTGAGAAATCAACCTGATGAGTACAGTGGAGAAAATGAGACCTGTCAGTGTATAAACATAATGGTCACTAATACTGTGAAGCACTTGGATATGCAGTGTCCTGTAACTAAGTTGGCTATTAGCTTCTTGCTAGTTGCCGTTGACAGTACATTTAAATTACTATACTAGTTTTCTGACTACAGTATATGAGTTTTAATCTAGCCTTTTCTGATTTGACTGATCAGTTTTTGTGCAGCAATGATGTTTTATGAAGTTTTAATTTGCTCATGAGAGATTCATTTGGTATGGGGCTATGTGACTTTCCAAGATCATTTCTGCAGTGCACTGCATACTACGCTTGTCCTGTGGTTGAATGGGGAAACACCCAAGCAAATTTCAAGTTAATTAGGTCAGGCTGTGGAAGCAGTTTAGCTGCAGCAGCACAGAGCTCAGCAGAAGCCAATTAATATGCATACTTGCATAAATACTACTCTGTCTGCCCCTCTCCCTAAAGAAGAAAAGCATTTTTGCCCATCTTCGACCCAGTAGCTCTCATGGGCCCCTTTTTCAACATAATTCCCAGTTTTCTTCCCAGTTTTCTTCCCTGTCTGTCCTTATTGCATTATTCTAGTTTGGTTTCAGTGCATGACAAATCTAACAACAAAGGCACAAAGTTCAAGGTCAAAAAGGGTCTTTTGGGTCTTGATAATATCTTCAAAAATAAATCAAGAATAAATCTGTAGAGTAATGAATCTGAAGAACTTATACCACCATAAAATCACTTCAGGAAAATAACTGGGTTACTATCTTCTATAAACTTCTCTGTTAGTGCATTAAACTTCCCTAATGAGCTTTTTTCATTATTGGCTAATTAAGCAGTGTTCTGTTCCCTTATTGCCCTTATGCTCACAAAGCTCCTTTTAGTATCTGTGTTCAACATGCCCTTTAGAAAATACATTTGCTTGTTTCTCTAGTCTTCCATTTCAGTCTCCATTCTGCATCATATGATAAATAGAGGCTTCATTCTGTTGCATATAATAACAACATTAGTTTTGACTGAAGGGCTTAGCCAGAACTGAAGATTCTGTGAAATTAGCAGTTAGGAAGACAAGCTGTTAATACCCAGATATATTTGATGCAGTTATGCTGACAAAAGAATGAGCAAATTCTCTTGTCTGAACAGGGCACAACAAACAAAAGGAAGTTGTTCACAGATCCAGCACGAAAGCTGCCAGAGAGCTGCCTTTCCCACCACTTTTTCCTAGGCCCATACTCTGTGTTTTTCTGCCTTTTACACTCCTCCTTTGACATTGTCTTACTGCTTTTCTCTCACATAATTTACCAAAACTCTGCATACCTTGTGTGTTTTCCTCTGGTTTGGAGGACCAGAGGTCTTTGGTTTTGTCTAATTGATCTCACTCCTTCCTTAAGTGAAGAATGTTTTCCTAACCAGATATTTTCCTAACCTGTTAAGTCTGCCTTTTTCTTTTATACCATTTATCTGAGGCTAAAATAGAATACTTTATTTAATCTAGCCATTAAAAAACCTATTAATGTCACCAAATGTTGTTCAGATGGGCAAAATATCTCTAATTTCTAAATATCTGTGTCACTGCTGATAGATTTCCTTAATCCACTTTGCACAGCTGTAGCAAATTACTATTTTTTTTTCTCCTAACACATACTTTATGCTTGCAAATGCTCTTGAAAAATCACCGAGAGCTCTGTGGAAGCTGCCATTGTAGTAATTGTAAACAGTTGTATAAAATTATGCTGTCATGCTGTCTGTTCCAATTAAACTCATAACATTTTTGTATGGGGTAACAAATCTATATAGTAAACTGGAGAGAATGGGTCCTCGATGGTTCTAATAAAAGGCAAATTATATTTCTTCATGGCATAGCTTGAGGAAAAATATAAGCAGTCAGCCTCTTTTTCAAAGATGAAAATGCACTAAAATACACAATTTAACACTAAACTGCAATCCAAAAATACTGCAAAGATTTTACGTTTCCATCACAATCACAAAAGCATCTTTTTCAGTTACATTAAACACTTCCTGAAAGTGAAGGACCAGCATGTGCAAATGGGATGAACCTAATCTACTTGTACTAGCATGTAATGCTGCTTGCTGCTGCCTTCTGGTTTTACTTTCTTAGCATTCAAAGTAAAAGTAGGACAGTGTTTGACAAGACAAGGCCCAGGGTATAGTGTCCATTTAAGTGTTTAGCACATTTGCTGTTCCACTTTGATTATAGAAAGGAGTGGTTTCATGGCAGAGAAGAGCATCCTGACACTGAAACTTTTGCAGATGCTTCAAATACCACTACCACATTAGTGTCTGGAAAGCTGCCTGGCAGAAAAGGACCTGGGGGTGCTTGTTGACAGCCAGCTGAATATGAGCCAGCAGTGTGCTCAAGTGGCCAAGGCCAATGGCATCCTGGCCTGTATCAGAAACAGTGTGGCCAGCAGGAGTAGAGAAGCGATCGTCCCCCTGTACTCGGCACTGGTGAGGCTGCACCTCAAGTACAGTGTTCAGTTTTGGGCCCCTCACTACAAGAAGGACGTGGAGGTGCTGGAGCAGAGCTGGGCCAGAGAAGGGCAACAAAGCTGGTGAAGGATCTAGAGAACAAGTGTTATGAACAAGCAGCTGAGGGAACTGGGATTGTTTAGTCTGGAAGAAAGGAGACTGAGGGGTTACCTTGTTGCCCTCTACAACTACCTGAAAGGAGGTTGTAGTGAGGTGCGTGTTGGTCTCTTCTCCCAAGTAACAAGCGATAGAACAAGAGAAAATGGCCTCAGGTTGCACCAGGGGAGGTTTAGATTTGATGTCAGGCAGAATTTCTTCACTGAAAGGGTTGTGAAGCATTGGAACAGGCTGCCCAGGTAAGTGGTGGAGTCACCAGCACTGGAGGTGTTAAAAAAAATTGTAAAAATGGCACTTCAGGACATGGTTTAGTGGGCGTGGTGGTGTTGGACTTGATGATCTTAGAGGTCTTTTCCAACCTTAACGGCTCTGTGATTCTATTCTATGATTCTCTCACTAGGAATTGTTCAAGGCCAGGCTGGATGAGGCTTTGAGCAACCTGGAGTGGACACCAGTGGAAGGTGTCCCTGCTTATGGCAGGGAGGTTGGAACTAGGTGATCTTTAAGGTCGCTTCTAACCCATACCATTCTATGAAATGTAAAAAAGTGGGTAGTCATACTCCAGTGTGGGTTTTTTATACACAAATAAACAGTAGAAGTTGTGGGGAAAGGAGCACTGAGGGGAACAGAGCCTGAAAAATCTGATCCCTCGATCCCAAATTTCCTATATGAATTCACTGCAAATCATTGAAAGAATTTGGAATTAAAATCATTTCCATCTGGAATCATTTTATTGTCTGTTAGCTGATTTAAGCATGGTGCATACTTGCACCTCTAAGTTTCATCACTCTGGTTTTATAATCTTTGAGAAGTAGTATAAATATCCTGGCCAGACCACACACATTTCAGAACATTGAGTGGCCTGTGAAAAATGTCATAATCTCAGGTTAGGCCATGACAGATGAAGGCCTCAAATCAAATATATTAGTTGTGTCAGAGGAATTGTTACAAAGAGGACAAAAATAAATGGATTGGAGTTTTAATTCTTTGAAACTGGATTATCATTTATGTGATAGGCACTGTGCTGTTTTTCAGAGCTGCTTTGGTAGCATCTTCAGCTGGTGGTCCACTGGTACGTTCTGTAATCTTTAAAGCCTAGAAATACCCATTGAAATGGATGAAATGTCCTGACTTGGTGGCACATCCTGCACACCAATTAATTTGTTTATAAACACCATTTAAAAAAATAATAAAAAAAAGAAAGCTGTGATTAGTATTAGTGTCTTGACAAAGCATATGTTTACTGGTCGAACATCTGGAAGGTCAAATCCAAATGTAAGCTATCCCCGTCTGCTGTAGGTGAAGCAAATGAATAGGTCTTATTTACGTCATTCAATATCTGACCCACTCTGATCTTGAATGCTTAAAAGATGATAATGTAAAAAAAGCATGGTTCATTCCTTATAATTCTTTGACCTAACATACTTTGCATTTAATGACCGTAGGCACAGAAAGCATAAATTAGGATAACCAATGAAAGGTGGTGAATAGGATACATAGTCATAACATTAACTTAGCTGATATATGCTAATTAATCTAATCAATCTTATTCATCACAGTAGCATATGATTTGTATTATTCTTATTATTGTTATTCTGATTAATTTTCCCTTCTTATGGTGGAGATGTCATTTTAATAATGTCCAGTTAGACACAATGTATTTTTGATGAATGTGTTTCATAGAAATAAAATACCTCCACTTCCCCCGTCCCAGTTCTGTGGTCATCCAGAGGGGAGAACTAGAGAGAACTTTACTTGGTTATTTTGCTCTGGAGCGTGTTTAATTTTGTTAAAGTCAGCCTACTGGACTGTAAGAAAATAAATACGCAATTGCCGAGCACCTAATGAGACTCCACCACAGTGACACTGACTTCAACCCAGGCAGACTAGGGCTGTGTGCCTTTTTTTTTTTTAAACAGCATTTGGCATATCTGTCTGTCTTCAGCCACATATATTAGTGCTTAATATATGACTCTACCACTGATTGAGAATACCTTCCAGAAGTAAGCTTCATGTTGCAGGCTTGTATTAGTTCTTCAATGCTTCATTTCTTTTCCAGGTACTGTGGCAGTTGGTAGGCCAGCATTTAATAACTCATATGTAATTACTCTGCATGATTTAAACTTGCTTAAATGGTATACTGAACAGGGAAGAGAAGTCAGTGAGACAACAAAATTACTATTTTAAGTTGCCCAAACAGTCTAAACAGCATTAGCAAAAATAATAAATAAAAGAAAGGAAAAAAATATTTCTATTATGATGGTAGATGGTACTGTGCAGCAGTGTTTAACACCTACACAAAAGACAGAGGAAAGCAGAGCGTATGACTGCTTTTCTTGTATGCCTATATATATACATAACCTGTGATTATCACAACATTATTTTGTAAAAGTTAATTTTAAAAATGCAATCTTAAGACCTCTGTCTTGAATTCTATATTCTGTTCTACAGCCAAGAGATTTTTATTCTGAAAATTGTTCCTCGGTGCAAAACTTGATTATAGAAAAAGATCTTCTTGAACTGTTTTGATTTGTTTTATCTAGAAGTTGTCACACAAATACGATATGAACACATTTTTTTCTATTAAAAATATTCTCTTCATCTAATAACTCTAGATAAAATCAAGTAAGTGGGGCAGAAATTTCCTTCCTAGGCAAAAGAGATTTAAGGAAAGTCTCCAGATTCATTATGACAGTTTTCTCACAGCTGGACCGGTAGAGGAGCAAGCAGACATGCCAGCCAGCACAGTCCTTAATGTACCTGGTGGAGTGAAATTGCACTTTCTGATTCAAAGGCACTAGTCAAAGCTTTTTACCTCTTTTATTCTTGCTCAGTGGGTTTTTTATTTTGTTTTGTTTCTGGTGATTCTGGCAGCACCAATAGGTACTTGGTATGGGTTTTGCTCTTTTCATATGCTATGTTTTATAGGAATGTAAGAAATGATGGTAGGGGCAGTGATCATTTGTTTTTAAAAATATTTGAATGCTTTTGTTTGAGTGAATGTATTGCTGATCCAGTACAGTAACTAATAGATGTTCCAATGTCTGTCTGGAAATTACAACTGTATAGCATGATGGCCTGGGATATATGTCAGAGAGATATCATTTGGTCTATAAATACATCAGGTAGATAAATATAAAGGAAAGATAAGAATGATTGAAGCTGAAAGATATGTTGCTTCAAGAATGAATGGTTTTAAATTGGTGCAGTATGAATTTAGACTGAAAAATCAAAAGACAATTCTGACACATCAGAAAAATCAGGTTCTGCACCTCGGAACCTAAGAGATGTTTAAGACCTCAGCTGGTCAACATAATAGTATGATGGTACACGTGACTCAGATTCATTGCCTTTTTGTTACCAGGGTTGCTGGACCTCCATAGAAATTTTCCACATGTGAGTATGCAGACTCGAGCTTTTGGTGCCCTGCTAAGCTTTCTGCTAATGCAACTGGCAAAAGTAAGAATAGTCATCTCAGCAAAATGGATATCTCAGAAAATCTAGGTGTCTCCAAGCTAATCTGATCTACATAGCATGAGCAATAATAGCAATGTCATAGAACAGCTAGTTGCAAGACCACAAGGTATTCCTGGACTGTGATAATTCATGTGTGGCTATGCTTCCATGATGCAATTACTACATGCAGGTATACACCCTGCTGACTAGTTGAATGTGCAAACGTAAGGCTAGGTGTAAGAGTCACTTACCTCTCTTACAATGTAGATGTTACCTCAAAGAAATAAAATTTTCAGGAGAGCTTAAGAAGTTTGAGCCCAAGATGACTGGTTTCTATTTTGAAAATTACTTCAGCTTTGTTTTACAAAGGTAAAGGTATTGGGATTTGTGTTTTACAAAGGTATTTAGGTGCCTAAATAATGTTTTAACCATGTGTTAGCCTCTCCTTAGTGTTTTATTTAAGAGAAGAAAATCACTAATCCTCAATAGCAAGTGCATTTGGCAAATAAAAAATAGACACAGCTGCTTTTTTCTGCTTAAAATATCCTTGAAAGTTAATTATATGTAGTGCACAGCTGCTGCAAAAAAAGATGGGACTACGGTTTGCAATGGAAAACTGTTTTCCTTTGAGGAAAACAATATTGCTGCTGTTGATAATGTTCTCTGATACTAAAGCAAAATACTGAATTCTTCACAAACCTGTCTGAGAAAAACTTCATTTTTATCTGCATACCTGATGAAGGTAATGGTATTATAGCAAAAGCAGAAAATACTTTTTCAGTGATTTCAGCGTATTTCCAGGATATTTACTGATCCTTTGTAAAGCTACTCTGAAATGTAAAGACCTGTTTCTGATGCTGCAACATGGTCCCTTCTTTAACACAGATTTCAGACCACATTTGATGTAATGGGCTGACTAAACAGCAGAATGAGATTGTTATTGTATAGAGCATTTTAGGGAAAAAGACCACTTCTGATAAATGCGATGAATGGAACAGCTGACTGGGAAGATCTGCAGCCAGAGTCCCAGAAAATGCAGACACTATTTTGCTGGAGTCTTACAGCTCATCTGAAAAAGCAGTATTTGCCCTTTTTTTAATGTTCTGGAAAAGGGAGGATTTGGGTCAGAATCATATCCTAGACCTCCCTTTTCTGCTGTTGGGTGAAACATGCGTGCTCCAAGGAAAAAGTACCTTGTTTAACAATCTGATTAATGAATTTGGGTTAGAGTGATATGGGTGGGATCTACTCACTGAACACAAACCTTAGGCTGTCTTTTTCACTGTTGTCTGGCATCTTCAGGCCATCATAAGGGGATTTGTCTTTCTCACTGGTTTAGCCCCTTTAAAAGCTCCTTTTCAACCAGCATGGCAGTAAAGCAGATGTGTAGCTAGAGGAAAAAGAAGCGATATCTGGACTTCTCAGTTTTGAGACTGTATACAGGTAAAATAAATTTTAAAACCCCAACCCCAGTTTTTACGAAATTTAGGTTAACAAACTCAGCTTCTCAAAGTTTGCTATGAAATCATAGTTTTCATCTCAGGTCAGCAACAATTCTACTTCAGTGGGGTTTGGAGCAGGTACTAGAAAATTATGCTGCTCGACTTTGGCACCTTTTTGCCATCTTTTGCCAGATGCAAATTGCCAGTGCTGCAGGTATCAGCATATAGGTACCATTCTGATTGTTTTGGTTTACATCTGATCTGTGCACAAGCAGTTCATTTGTTTGAATGGTTCTGACAGATTACATTCAATGAGTTTAGTATTTCCATACATGGAACCCTTTGGCACTATTCTTGCATTATATTTGTCACAATTAATTTCATTGTATCGCCATATACAAAAGGGGACAAAGAGCAGCTTTAATTTTGCTGCTCTCGCTATAGTTGGTTCTGGGTTTTGTGCACATCATACACTGTTTCAAGATGCTACTTTTTATTGCTTTTGATAGCAGCTAATAATTCTTTTTATCATCGTGCTATGTCTGCTTCAAATCTCATGGATGAGTCATATTATATCTACATCCATAACATTAACATTTTTAGACCACCTTTGTTATATCTATTTATGGTAATTAATGTTGTTTCAATGTATTAATAGTAGTAAAGAATTTGAATACCCACAGTATTAAAACACAAAAGTAATTCAATATTTTTTCAGGTTGCTATCTACATATCAGATTCATAAATTTATGTCATATATGCAGAATTGCACAAGATGCTCAGACTCTGTGAGCAAGATCTGATGGTCATTTTTTGCCATCCATTTTGCTGCTACTTGTTTGTTTATATTATTGACTAATAACTTCTAAGCAGAATATATTTTCATAACCTTTCCATAAACAAGGCATCTTAGGCATGGAAAAAAAAACATGATTCCATTTGCATGTACTAAATCTGACTGCATGATATAAGGATTTATTTATTGTAGTGTTGGCAGGTTCATAAACACAAGTTGGTCTGATGTTGTCAGGGCATGTGTGCCAACATGCACAATTGAATAGAAATGGCACTATTTGAACTGTTACAGCTCCAAGTAAGAGACACATTTCCTTGGTGCCTTGATAAGATACCTCAACTCTGTAGTTTTCACATCTCAAAAAATAACTCATCTCACTGTCTTACATCCAAAATCCTACATTTCAGACACAGTGCTGTTGTACACTGCAGAGCTGTTGTGTAAGTCAGTGTGCTTCTCCAGTATACCTGGCTTAGTAATGATTAGCTTGAGAAAATTATTCCCAGGTGTCAAGAAAAGATTCTAACTTGGAGAAAAACTGAGCTCTTCTGCTTCCATCTGCTGTTTGTGGTTTGGTACCATAAATAGGTTGACATTTACCAGTATTTTTCCATTAAGACTGTTCTTACAGTGTACCAGTCTCACAGGATAGGGTTTGGGGAAGGCATCTGGTAGGTGACTTGAGAGAGCACTCAAATTGGAGAATGAACTGATGTCTTCTTGTCTTTCAAGGAGCCTTTCCTTGAATCTGAAAACACTATATGGTAAAATAATCACCTTTAGTATCTGTATGTACTCACCAGCTTTAAATAAAATGTAACTGCTGAAATGTTTTGGTGGCACCACAAATTTTTTTTGATAGACATTTCCCAGGTAACAAAAAGAAACAAAAAATAAAGCCTATTAGTTTCTCTAGCAAGCCAGTTGTACCTGAACCTTTGTCCCTCTGATGTTTAATACCGCATACTGCGTAAGTGCAGTGCAAGCAGTGCTGTGTATGCGCATATTTTGCACACCATGACAGCCACAAACATGCAGCAACTTTTTTTTAAAAAAACACACTGTTAGTTGAGTTGCAAAATGAATAGAGAGGGAATTAGCATTGAAAAAAAAGGAGAGATGTGCCTAGATTTGGAGTCATGCCCTTGGTGTATACCTTCTGTATGACCAAGAGCATACATATTATCTTCTTGCAGACATGGGGGAGAATTGCACAATAATGGGAGTAATTTGTGAACTGGCATTCAGTATTTCCTCCATTGAATCATAAGAGATTTTGGACAAATGCTATGTTTTCTGATAAGGTTCACTGCAATAAGTTCTTTAGAACTTTCAAGTATATGGCCCTGTGAAATTGAAAGAAACAACGAAAAGGAGAGATGCTTCTCTTCGTCTTCACTAAATAGGGGAGACCTATGTAGGTGAGATCAACCTCTTCTAAATAAAACTCTTTTGAACACCACATACATGTGGATTGCTCACCTGCAGCTGGATTTGAGGTGTAAAGGAACTTCCATGCCTGGTTTCCTAGAGAAAGGACTCTGAGTAGGATTTGGAAGAACATTGGAGATCTTGGTGTTAATAAACTTTTGATGGTTCAGGGAGGTGGGTTGAGAGACTCCTGACACACAGGAGTACCTATTGCACAGGAGACCAGTGAGCCCGTAAGGCAGAAAATGCCACAAACATTGGGAAAATTTTGATTAAAGCTTATGCCCTTTTATCAACATCTGAGCCTGAAACTCAGGACTACAGGAAATGAGGCTCAGTAATGCTGATGCATGAGGCAGCTACTTATACGAAGTACGAGACACATGTACAAAGTAATCAGAGTAAGTTCAAATAATTCTCTTGCAACATTCTACATTATTTAAAATGAATCAATATTAGAAAGTGTCTTTTGTGTACAGCAAATATGGTTACTATTCTCAAAATTGGATGCCTAAAGAAATGTAGTTTCCCAAATCAAGGCAGATAAAAACCAGCATCTTTCTAAAAAGGACTGAGAAGCCCACATCTTTGAGTCTTCCAAGTCCATTTGTGCAAAACTCAGACTAGTTATCTAGGCAGCTAAATATGGATATAAATAAATATGGCAACTTTCTTGTCATTAGAAGAGAGATGTATAATTCACAGCCATTAAAACTTTCAGTTATATTGTAAAAATCTTGATGTAAATACCTGCACTCTGCTGCTGCTGGTTTGTTTTTTGACTGCAGTAGAACTAAATTACTTGGTGCATTAGGGAGTAAAGCTATATCTTTTTTTTTTCAAAATTCCTTATTCTGAAGTTGAAGAAAGTAATTAGGTTTTAAGAAATTGACAAAAACTTACAACATTTTCTGTGCCTTTAGAGAGCAGTAAACACGATTGCATCAGAAACATTTTCCTGTAGTAGGCAAGTGAAGGACAGCTTAATGATCTGTGGAAGGAATAAAGTAACATTTAGCATGAAAAATGTTTATTAAATGTCATATGTTCATAAGATGAGGGAGCTATTAGCAATTCCTTTAATGTTTTTGTGTGGCTGGTTTTATTTTACAGACCCATATTATCAAATGCCCATTTGGAAATAATAGTGCAAAAATCCCTACAGTAATTTCTAAGAAACTTATAGACCTTAATAGACATTTTGCATCAATTATTTAACTAGAAGAGCATCCTTTATCCCACAGAACACTGCAGTCATGTGAAATCTCTCACTCCTATGATATGATGAATAATCTAATTCATTAATGGTTCCAAAACCTTTCTAGACCATATGCTTTGAAAGTACTGAATATGCTTTTGGAGTATGGTGTGTCCTTTTTTCTGGGTTTTGGAAAAAAAAAAAAAATCCCTCCTCTATCCTATCTAGCTTTATTAGACCTTGCTATAACATAGGTGGGAAAGGACCAGTTTCTCCATTGTAGAGGTTGTCATTTTCAAAGGCCACTGCATGACTAACCATGCCAATTGCTACTGAAATTCAGTGGAAGTGCCTAATGACTGAAACCATCTAAATTCAACTTAGATAAATACATTCAAACCCAGTCGCCAGCATTCCTGTGGATAAAGGTGAGCCCATCTGCAGAGGCAGCATGATGCCACTGTGCAAACCCAGGGCAGTTGTAGGAGATAGGATCAGGATTTTATGCAGTACAAGTCTCGGCTCTGCGGGAACTGTTCCATTAATGACACAGAGAAGGATAGAAGAATATATTGCTCCATAGCCTAATTCTCCTTCCTGACAGTTCCTCGGTTTTGACAGTGCCGTAATCACTCACTGTGCGATTGTGACTGTGGGACAAGTATAGTCATTGTCATAGTTGCTGCAAAAGCCCAGGAAAAGAGTTTGGAATTGTAAAAGTAGGTCAAATAGCTACATTGGTGTTTTGTCTTTGTGTAGTTCTCAGCACAGTCAGAGACACTGAGATGTGAGGTCGGACTTTTAGAAGGCTATATATAAGAAGTGTGATGTATGTAACAGGAGATGATAGGCTTCAGTAATGACCAGGAAGAAAATTTACAAATGTTTTTGCAATTACAGTGTTAATACAGGGTTTTACTGATCAGTTAAAACTGCAAAATATCAGAGTAATCTTGATTTTTCTAGGAAGATCAATCAGAATAATTGTTTATAACAGTTGATGCTAATATCAATAATCAAATAACCAGGATATAGTGTGCAATGTTTACTGCAGTCTCATTGCAGGGGGCAGGAATTGATCTCAGAGTGATCACATTGATTTATAATTTTCAACATATATTTAGAGAAAACTTTATAAATAACCTTATCACCATGAGCTATGAGGCTCTGTATGGGCAAGTTCATTTTCATTTGATGTAGTTACTAATTTTCATGGAAACAGCATTATATTTTTAGCAAATAAGATAGCAAATTCAAGTCATCTGACTGGAGACAAAGTGTTGGGTATGGATTTACTGCTTACATGCTGATAATCTGGGATTCATTGAAGTATTTATACATGTTGAGCAGTTCTGTTGATTTATGAATGTTAAGTAAATCAGCAAAAATATATCTGCATATAGCAGTAGTATCTAACATTTACCTGCTTTCCACTCTCATTGATGAAAACAATGGGTCATGCAGATAAAAATAAAGCATTGCTGCATTTGGCTGATACCTAACTACACATTTTGACCTGTATCTGGTAAAATTCTTAAACACGTTCTTCAGGCATTTAGTAAATTTAATGGAGTAACTTCAGTAGGCTATTCATAGATTTGAAATTAAAGACACTTTTATTTGTTCTGCTGAATTTATAGCTATAGTAACAAAAAATAACCTAGAGTTAAAATCTGTATTTTATATATCAGTACAGATTGCTTATGTTGTTTGATAAGACTAATTTAAGACTAATTTTTTTTGTTGTTGAAATCCAACATAATGCCTCAAAAAGTAGTAACTTAATCTGTTAGCTGTAGAGATTATAATTTAAGGTCTTAAAAATGGTAGAGGAGAGGCAAGCTTAATCTTCTGAGCCTACATGCTGCAGATGAGGTAAGTAGTTGAAATTTCCAACTTGTCTTGAACCTGTGGAGGTGGGAGCATTACTATTATTTATTTTCAAAAGTTAGAAACAGTCTTTCAGCTTTGGTGGTGTAAACTACAGCCACAAGCTTTTGTCATTCAAAGGGAAAGAAAATCAATAGTTTATTCCATTATTCAGCACTGTGTGTTATTTATATAACAACAGTTTTTGCTGGATGTTTTTCAAATGTTCCTTTGTTATGGAATTGATGGTGAGTGGGGGGATTCTGTCATGAGGTTATACTATAAACTCTCCAGAACCATACAAATAGTCACAGCAAGTCTAGCTTTTTCATCCTTTGCCTTTAAAAAAAAAAAAAAAAAAAAAAAGTATAAATGTATTAACCTCTAGATGTTGTCTTCAGGATTTATTTTGGCAGATTGGGGATTTTAATTTGGTTTAAAATAAAATTAACACTTTCTATATAAATTGAGAATATAAATCTTCTGTCACTGTTTATACTGAGAATATATTGGATTGTGAAGCTTTTTATAGATTCACAACCTTGTTTCTCTTTTTTTAAGTTGTTATCATTTCTGTAACCATGATTTATAATTTCATTGAAAACTGACCAAGTGTAAGGGATGTGTGTATTTATGATTTTCATTACTGTTTCTTGACATAGGTGGGGCAAATTACTGATGTATTCTGTATGTTTATCATGACACCAGCTAATGGGTAGTGAACAGCCCACATATTGCCAGGGAAATTTTACATCTGGAAAAATTTTAATAATCCTGTTTTTCAGAGAGGGTAAAAGGAGGCATCAGGTATTAGTCTAGTCAAAGTCATTCTCAGGATTTAGTTTGGTTGATTTTTAAATGTCCCACAGAGAGAAATTTCTGTCATGTTTTTCAGTGAAGAAGCTTTGAAAAATCAGTAGTTGAACTATCTTGATTTTACATCTCTGATTCCCTTGAACCCTCCCAATCATTTCTTCAGCCCTCAAAAAAATGTTGTGAAGAGTACTTCTGTGTAAATTCCTTACAGAAACAAATCACCAGAATCTCTCTAAAACAAACAACAAAATAAAATTTTGTGCTTTCTAATAACTGAGATTTTAAAAATACATTAATGCATGCTGGTGCTTTTTCTTTTTGATACTGAAAAAATTCCAAACCAACCTCTGAGAGCATTTGGCCAGTCTGCTAGGTCTGATAACGTCCTACGGATCCTGGGGAGAAAACAGGAGGAATGTACCCTACCTACTGAATAGGGATATCCTCTGTACCATGACTCTATGTGCTCACATGCAAAATGAGGCACCAAATATTCAAGGATTCAAACAATAATATGCTTTCATATATATATATGTAACCTGCTATGGTTTTAGCTTCATTAAGTACACAAATAGTCTATGCGCTGTCAAACCTAATAAAACATAACAGATAAGACAGCAGCATTTTTTGTGTTTAAATAGTATCCTAATCTATCTGCCTTTTGAATTGAAGGATTTTTCTTCATTTCAGACCAAGTTTGATCAGTCTAATACTTAAGAGTCAAACTTTGTCCTCTTCCTTCCAGCCAGATAATCTGTTCAGAGTACTTGAGCTGTCCCAAAGTAGCTTGCAGCATGTTATCGCGTTGCATTTTCTGTTCAAGACAATAATCTACCAAGGACAATTTAACAACTTTTATGAGTTTATTGGAACAGATAAATTTCATTTGCAGAGCAAAATACTTTGCTGTTGCACTGATTTCCTAAAGCTGTCTTCTTCATGCCAAAGTCAACCTAGCATTAGAACAGATTAAAATGTCTGTCGTGATCTACAATGAGTATTTTCATGTCCAAGATTTTTCTTCTATAAATCAGTGAGATTTATATGTTGAGTTTATATTTCTATTCATAGTGTAGCTTAGAATGTACCTGGGATAATGAAACCTGTCTTTAACTGGGGAAAAAATCTCTATATTAATATGACTAAGAAAAAAGCCGCAGCAAACCCCAATCCTGACACAAGGCTGCATGTTCTGTGTGAAGCACTAATAAATTAATCCCTTTGTGAGTATGAATTTATCTTCTCTTGTGCTTGTTATCAATTATTCCCAGGTGTGTATTTATTCATAAAGTATAAATTAAAATGGCTTTAATACTAGCAACAAAATCGCATAGTGCAAGGACCATAAGGCACAGTATTTTTCCCACATCAACAACAAAATACAGAAATATTCATAAAATAAAATATAAAAGTGAATAATCTTACTGAGTAATATATTAGTTCCTAAGAACATAACAATACCAGAAAGAAAGAAGAAATCACGGTAACAAAAATAAAATACAGCTGCATTATTTGGTTAATGACCCCATCTTGTGGAGCAGCGCCCACGCTCCAGCACATTAATAGCTCTCATATACACTTTTGTTGAAGTGAGTTCTTAACGAAACTGCATTGCTTGATGGTGAATTACTTGGCATTGCACTCGCCGTGTCCAAGGAAGTGATCTGCAGGCAATTTATAATTTATCTGTTACAACTGTGTCCTGATATAGCAATATAACAGTCCTGCTTTACACTGTGGCATGTCAGGGGTCAATACTTTACATTTTTGTGTTTGCTTCAGTCTTGGGTCACCACCACAGCTCATTTTCCCCCTCATTGGCCATGCTGTACACTTCCCCATCTCTACATGGACCTTCTGGGAGAGTTTCTTGCCATTGTTAAAAGGGGGAAACCCATCTCCAAAACTAGAGCTTTCAAAATACTTTCACCACAGCAGTGCAAGTGAGAGTAACCGCTGGACTGATGCTTGGTCACCAGTGTGCGCTGGGTGCGGGGGGGGAAACAGCCCTGGGCACTCGTCTTGCTGCTACCTCTTTCAGAAGGGAGGTTTCTGACCCCTTGTCCTGGTTTTTGCTAGGATAGGGTTAATTTTCTTCTTAGTAGCTAGAAAGCACTGTGTTTTGGTTTCAGTGAGGATTGTTATGAGAACAATGTTGATAACTACAAGGACACTGTGCTTGGGCACTTTCCAAGAAGAAAGGACTGGAAGGGGGGAGTGGAGAAGTGCAGTAGTTAGTAAAACCCAGAATTGGCAGTTGGATATGCCAATAAGATATTCCATACCGTATTACATCATGTTTAGTATATTAACCGGGGCTGACTGGAAAGGTGGGGATTCTCTCAGGAATCACTCGGGCTTGTTTTTCTGAGACTGTGATTTCTCTTTCGGGGTTCTTTTTCGCTCCTCCGGGATTGTTAT
>NW_010290430.1:0-3374 GCF_000700745.2 Antrostomus carolinensis | reverse complement strand
GAAGTTGGGAGGAGTGGCTGACACACCAGCAGGCTGTGCTGCCATTCAACAAGACCTGGACACACTGAAGAGTTGGGCAGAAAGGAACCTGATGAGGTTCAACAAGAGCAAGTGCCCTCGGGTGCATTAAAAAGAGCACGGCCAGCAGGTCGAAGGAGGTTCTCCTCCCATTCTACTCTGCCCTGGTGAGGCCACATCTGGAGTACTGTGTCTAGTTCTGGGCTCCTCAGTTCATGAGAGAGTCCAGTGGAGGGCCACAAAGACAACTGGGGGCCTGGAGCATCTGCCGTACGAGGAGAGGCTGAGAGAGCTGGGACTCTTCAGCCTCGAGAAGAGACGATTGAGATGGAACCTTATCAATGTCTATAAATATCTGAAATGAAATATGAGGGCCAAATGGATGGGTCCAGACTCTTTTTGGTTGCTTTGGCAAGGGGGTTGGACTAGATGATCTCCTGAGGTCCCTTCCAACCCCTACCATTCTGTGATATGTTTAGTATAGTAACCGGGATTGACCAGAAAGTGGGGGGATTCTCTCAGGAATCGCTCGGGCTGTTTTTTCCAGGATTGTGATTTCTTTTTCAGGGTTCATTTCGTTCCTCCAGCATCATTATCAGCAGGTGGTGAGCAATTGTACTCTGCATCACTCATATATATAGTTGTTACCATTATTACACATTAGTAGTGGTGTGCTGTTTTCTGGCTGGAAAGTAACAAATGAAGTTATTCTGGATTTAGAATCCTCCACAGCCAGGAGCAGAAATTAGCTGCACAATCATCAAGTGATTAATATACACTGTTTTAATATGTTCAACAAAAGCTCTAGAATGATGTACAATAATAATTATGGAACACAGAACCCATTTCCTAAATAAGCCTGATAACAATGCAATCTCATGCAATAGTGATGTGATAATCAAGAGAATAGTGCAACATATTACAATGCCTGCATCATAGGCACTTCAGCAGTTCTTTAACAGGTAACATATTATAATGAATGCAGGAAAAGTTATTATACTGTCCTAGCTTCACTAAATTTTTGCAGTAAAAGTAAAGGGGGAGGGAGGAAGTAGAATAAAGTTAAACATTCTAAAGGTCAGAAGTGAATTTTCAGAGTTTCAAAATGCCTAAACAATTTACTTAACATTTAATGTGCAATTCTTCCAAATTGCACAAAGCACACAAATGTAAAGATAACACAAAGTAATTCTTGGATAGATTAATTTCATTGTATTTTTCTCAAATCATGGTATCTGCAATCAAATTCAATACACAGGCAAAACTTTTCTACCTCCCCCCCTCCCCCCGCCTACAATATTCTCAAGCATATTAAAGCAAGTGGCTTTGGTTCTCTGTAAAGATTTTTAAATTTGTGTGGTTTTCAAACGTGTTCCAGAAATATAAAATTTAAACAGAAAATAACATTTCTGACTCTCTTCCCCTTCACAGTAATGAAGGGGCTTATTCCCATCCACAGTCATATAGACCTGGTTAGTGATTTAATAGTTCCTCTCTTTAATTTTTCCAGGTCCAAGCTTACGTTGTTTAAAAACTACAGCAATTTCAGTAAATATTTCACTTCAGAAGTCAAACAATAGTAGGGGGTTGGATTTTTTTGCTATTGCCAAATGATTCATGAGAAATGGGAATCTGGAAATTACCGAGAATTTGCCTGAAAATGAACTATTCACATAGCTGTAGTCACAGCTGCCAGTTCTTGATTCTCACACTACAATCAGAATTTTAAAATCTGTGGTCTCTTCTGTCAACCTCACTTTCTATAGCTCATAAAAGGGACTTTGTTTCCCTAATTGTGTTAAGATCATTTCATATCCCAAAATATTAAAGGAATACTAATATGCTGCATTTCTGCTCATGATGCTTTTTTCTTTCCAGCTGATGTGTCTTCAACTGGACTGTGCTGTGCACATTAATTCATCTTTTCTCCCCAGCAATTGATTTGTTTTTGAGAGCAGCCACTGAAGGCTTTCAGAGGCTCACTGCATGATTTCTGTAATCATTTTTAACTTGCTCTTGCTCTCACTGAAGCAGAAATCAAAACACCCATTGATTTTAATAGTGTTAGATCCTTTACCTGTAAGAGACTTTTAGTGTGAAACAAGGAGAGCATTGTTTGTGAGAGTGGAATGGAAGGATGAATTTGCATGGCACCTTGAACAATACCCCATATTTACTTCTCATGCCTTTCTTTCCCTATTGGAGTAGGAGAGTAGGGTCTGATGTTTTAGTTTTGCCTTCCATTAAAATGTCCAGTTTGATTTGAACAGATATATCACTGTATCATTGCAAAGTTTTATGCCTTTGTTCTTGGATCTTGAGCATGGGTATCACTGGAGCAGAAAATCCACCTCATTTATCCCTGCTTGGTAAAATCTGTTAGAAGATGGCATGGTTTATTTTAGCTAATAATTTTAACAGTATCACTGTAAATCATGAAAAGCTTTGCATTGATTTGCTTTGTAAAGGTGTATGTAAAGCTGTAGTTTTACATAATTATTAATTCTGCCGTGAGTGCCTTAATTTTACCCTATTTGGCAAAATTTATTAAACAAGTCTCAGAAAACTCATTTTCCAGGCAAGTAAAATACATGCTTTCCTCAGATTTTGAGTTCAATTTTACTACATAGTTTTCTGTATGTAACTTGCTTTACCCTACACTTTCCAAGTGTCTCTAAACAACTGGATGAGGAGTTATAAAGTTAGGTGACTCACTGTGTTTTTCATCTAGTTTTGTGCAAGAAGATACATAATGTTATGCAATTAATTTATTAAATACCATAAAAGAACTGTCCAACAGTATTTAGTTATGCTTTTCATGTAGCATTGTCACTTTTATATGACATTTTGAGAACCACGTTGTGGCTGAAAATTGATTTGTTTGTTGGGTTTTTTTATCTATAGTTCACCAACTTTATCTTTTTCTCTATGACTGAGCTGATTTTTTGTAGACATTACTGTCACGAATAATTGCTGTCATCGTTTTTGCCATCAGCTTTCAAGAAAAACAGATCTCTTTTTCAGAAGATGAAGAAAAGTAGGATAAGTTGTACATTTACAATATAAAAATGTAATATGTTTTTATTTTATTTGGATCCAGTACATGACAAAAGTAACAGGAGTTCTCAAAATCCATTTAAACTTCTAAACAGTTCTTAGAGTACTTTAAGAAGTATTTTTAAAATACATCTGCTTTTGAAAATTACTCATATGCTAAAGGATAACATATTAGCTTTGATCACTTATTCAAATCAGTTCATACAGATTTAAAATTGAGCTTAGCATAGTGACTAAAAGTACCACTAAATTAATAAGATCTTCCTAGTTACAGAATCACAGAACGTTAGGGATTGGAA
>NW_010290429.1:15363-20567 GCF_000700745.2 Antrostomus carolinensis | reverse complement strand
GCTGGTAACTGTTAACGCACTGCGAGGGATCAAGTTCTGATCCTTTGATTGTGTTGATGTAACTCGGACACTCCTCTGTGATAAGTCACAATTTCTAATCTTTTTTGCATCCATAGATGGCGGGTGAGAAAAAAACAAGCGAGAAGGCGCCTGGCAAGAAGAAGCCAAGTGAGAAGAAGCCAGCTGAGCAGAAAGCTGGGCAGAAGGAAGGAGGCGAGAAGAAGAAGAGAGTGAGGAAGCACCATGCCAGCCGTAACCCTGTCCTGGCCCGGGGCATCGGGAGATATTCCCGCTCAGCCATGTACGCCAGGAAAGCTCTGTACAAGCGCAAGTACACTGCTCCGGAGACAAAGGTGGGTCGGGAGCTACTGTGGTTAAATAATCGTGTTTTTCAGGGTGACTTTGGTTTGAAATTTCACCCCGTTTTCCCTTTTTCTTTGTGTATACAGATAGAAAAGAAAAAGAAAGAAAAGCCACGTGCCACCATCACCAAACCGGTTGGTGGAGACAAGAACGGGGGCAGCCGCGTGGTGAAGATCCGCAAAATGGTAAGAAAAAGCAGAGGAACGGGGAAAAGCTGCTGTGTGTGACCTGGGAGTGAATGAAGGTCATCAGGTCATCGTCAGGGAAATGGCATCCCCTCTACTCTGCCCTGGTGAGGCTGCATCTGGAATATTGTGTCCAGTTCTGGGCCCCACAGTTCAGGAAGGACAGGGAACTGCTGGAGAGAGTCCAGCACAGAGCCACCAAGATGATGAAGGGAGTGGAGCATCTCCCTGCTGAGGAAAGGCTGAGGGAGCTGGGGCTCTTTAGCTTGGAGAAGAGGAGACTGAGGGGAGACCTAATTAATGTTTACAAATATGTTAAGGGCAAATGTCAGGAGGATGGAGCCAGGCTCTTCTCAGTGATGCCCAATGGTAGGACAAGGGGCAATGGGTGTGAGCTGGAACACAGGAGGTTCTGCTTCAACTTGAGAAGAAACTTCTTTCCAGTGAGGGTGCCAGAGCCCTGGGACAGGCTGCCCAGGGAGGGGGTGGAGTCTCCTTCTCTGGAGACATTCAAGACCCGCCTGGACGCCTTCCTGTGTGATCTCATTGAGGTTCCTGCTCTGGCAGGGGGGTTGGACTGGATGATCTTTCGAGGTCCCTTCCAATCCCTGACATTCAGTGATTCTGTGATCTCTTGAGAAAGGCGGAATCTAAGCTGTGGTGAAAGCTGTTTGTGTCGTGGAATAGAGGGTGCTGCAACGTTTTGCTTCTCTTTTTCTAGCCCAGATACTATCCCACCGAAGATGTTCCTCGCAAGCTTCTGAGTCACGGCAAGAAGCCCTTTTCCCAGCACAAGAGGCGGCTGAGGGCCTCCATTACCCCAGGAACCGTCCTGATCCTCCTGACCGGCCGTCACAGGGGCAAGGTAACAGGAACGTCCTCCTCTGCTCCTCCCCACCAGGACTCCGCGCTGGCTTCACGACTTTTCTGTGCTGGGATGTTTTGACTGAGCAGAGTTACCTGGGATTTATGTCACAGGGCACTGCTCAGCCGCAAGATGTGCATCTGTTTGTCTGTGAATTCTGCCCAGGTGCTTTCTCTTGTCCCACCTTTAGGGGAACAGTCGTTAAATTGATGTTGTTCTAAGCACAGAGCTGGGGGTGAAGCTGGTCTGGGTACTGAGACAAAATTGATTGCAGCGGCGCAGGAAAGCGCGTAGGCTGGTGCCGTGCTGACCCTGCGCTGCAGGATGAGACCCCGACCCTGTTTCTGTCGCTGTTGCAATGAGGCCAAAACTTTGTCTCGGACTATCTATTGCAAAGGAAGAATTGCATTTTCTTTCTTAATCTCATTATCAGGGTAACATTTGGCTGTTACATTAAGCCATGCTCTGCATCTTAATGATGTTTGCTCACAGGTCTTGACTGACTTTAGTTATTTTCCTGAATTCTTTGGCTTCAGTTGTCACATTACTTCAAAAAATATTGTTCAAGGGAGGAAAACTTGACCAGGAAGAGTAAAATGTAACTGGGGGATGGCTCTGACCATGCTCTGTGTTGTGGTCCCCTCTGGGTTTTATCTAGTTCCTGCTTTTAACTAGTGTGTCCCAAGGATTTGGGTAACAGGATGGCTGTGTCACCATCCTGGGATGGGGAGAGCTGGAAAATACACAAACTGGCTTTGCTCAGCCTGGAGGGTCGGGATCTGCCATGGGTGTGGGAACTGGCAAAGCTCCGCTCTGGGAAGCGTTGGCACCTTGGCTCCTGCGTGGTCGCTCCTCGTGGCTCCTGCGTGGTCACTCCTCGTGGCTCCTGCGTGGTCACTCCTCGTGGCTCCTGCGTGGTCACTCCTCGTGTCACACAGTTGTGTCCCTGACTGGGTGCTTGGTTGGTGCTTCTGCCAGTAACGGGGGCTGGGTGTGGGCGCGGTCCCAGTTTGGTGGCAGTATTTCAGAGCACTGGGACCTGATGTCACATCTCATCTCTTTTCAGCGTGTCGTCTTCTTGAAGCAACTTGATACTGGCCTTCTGCTGGTTACAGGTATTTAAGTGTGATGATTTTTGTTTGTTTTGAGGAGGTGGTTTTTGGGGGGTTTTTAAGTTTATCTCTGGGGTCAGTAGTGTTACATACAGCTCTGCATGCGGATGGTTTGGCGCATCACGTGTTTGTGTAACTAAGTGGAGTTGTGACTTTCCAGGGAGGTGGAGGAGAGGCAATTAAGCTTCAGCACCTGCAAGATACCAGGAAACATTTTTTGGCATTTCTAGAGGCTGTGGGAAGGGGCTTTGTTGATCAGATTTTAGCTGTAGGCATCTCTGAAGAAACTAGTTACCTCCTACACTACAAAAATTGAACTCCAAAGCAGTGGTGGTTGCCAGGACAGCTCACCTTGTTCTTTCTCTCTTTAGGACCCTTGGCTATCAATCGTGTCCCTCTGCGTAGGGCCCATCAGAAATTTGTTATTGCTACATCTACAAAGGTTGATATCTCTGGAGTGAAAATTCCCAAGCATCTCACTGATGCCTACTTCAAGAAGAAGAGGCTGCGTAAGCCCAAGCACCAGGAAGGCGAGATCTTTGACACTGAAAAAGAAGTAAGGAGCATGATTGTTCTTTCTTTTTGAATGCCCTTGTTACTTAAAGCCAGGCTGGAAAGGGGAAAATACCATGAAACAAGTGACCAATTTAATTTTAAGTGGTCCTCAATAAAGTGAGGTCATGCCATTAAAATGCATTAATACAGCAGCATTGAGATGAACCCCTTTTAAATGTGGGGATTCTTTACCTTAGCAGAACAGCAGCGATGATTATTCCAGTTCAGTGTCTTTTTTGACTGAGAAACACCTTTGCTGTTCTGATACCACCAACAGCGTGCTGCTGGCTCTGCGATCTGTGGCACACGCCAAACAGTGGCTTCAGTCCTCCCTACCACCTCCGCTCTCCTACCACCTTTCCCATATTTAGAACAAATAGAGAAAAGATTTCCTGAAAATGCCAGAACTCAGGGTTTGCCCTGAATTTTCTCATCTCTGTAGAAGAGTCTGAGGTTGCTCTACAGGATTTTAACATTATTCTTTGTACTTTCTAGAAATACGAGCTAACGGAGCAGCGCAAGACAGACCAGAAGGCGGTGGATTCACAGGTCCTTGCGCAAATCAAGAAGGTGCCTCAGCTCCGTGGGTACCTGCGTTCTACATTCTGTCTCTCAAATGGAGTCTATCCTCACAAATTGGTGTTTTAACTGCTCAGAAAACACCACATTAAATTTGAAAGGAAAAAAAAAAAAAAAAAGAGCAAGGATTTCTGGTGTCTTCATTGCAATCCAGAATAGAAAGTGTCGCACAGATCTTGCAATACGTGTTAGTTAAAGGATAGTGAGACTGCTTGTGGCATGAAATTCTGAGGGACTGGATACAGATGACTAAAATTTAGTGTGCGTGAGGGTTTTGTGTGGTGGGGGTTAGTTGGGATTTGGGTTGGGGTTTTTCCCCTATTCAGTATAACCAGAAAGGAATTGGCACTTGAATTTCAGTTATCTTAACTATGAATGAGTTGGAGGGGGGAAAAAAAAACCCCAAACAGATTCTCTTTTGGGAAAGAGGATTTCCATACTGGATTGATTACCCATCAGGACACATTCCAGAGTAAACATCCAGCCCAGTGTCTGCACTGGTGTATTTCTCTGCACCCTCACTGAGCTGAACCCAGTGCTTCAGGTGTCTGTTGGGAAGAGCCAGGTCCTAGCCCTGAACCACTGCTGGGTGCCTCGTTAGCATTTTAAAGCTCATGTACAGCTTTGAGATGGTATTTCTGACAAAGAGCTTTGATCCATCAATCACCACATAAACCTCAGCAAATAGAGCAATTTTTAAAAGACATTTCAGGAGCTATGCCTTACGTTTTGAAGTAAGTTTAAGAGTTTTGCAGGGTAACTTGGAACAGTAACAAAATTTGGAATATATGTCCTTTCCCAAATGCTGTATTTTTTTCCTGTTCTTTGTTTATCCATGTGGACTGTAATGTCAGGAAGAATACCTGCTTAGATCAGAAAGGTAAAAAGCATGATTCTTAATTCTGTAAGTTCAGAAATGAGTTAAAAAGCAGAAAGTGTTTCTGTGAAAGGCAAGCATGTTTCTATTGTGAGAATTTTATGGAATCTCAGCAATTTTTCCAATCCTAAAAACTGTCAGAAAGCGAGTTGAGAAAGGTTGTTTGTTTTCTTTCTCTGTTGAGGTCAGTTACCAGATACCTGGAAGGAGATGCTTGGGTAGTAATAGCTCTGCTCTTAGAAAAAATGAGGATGTACATAACAAATCTGGCAAGCCTGAGCTCTTTCTTAGCCAGACTTATGCAGGAAACCAGGCTTATGTAACTGCACCATCTGTCTTCCCATTAATTCTCAGCTGAAAGTAGCCAAAGGGGTCAAACTTGACAGGGAGTAGAGGTTTTGTCAAATTCATACAAGCATCAGGCAAAGGGGATAGAAAAGGGAGTGATAACCCCACCGAGGTGGAAGCCTTCATCACACCTTAGTCACACTCACTGGGAAGGAGGAATTGGGCTCCCAGTGCTCCAGAGCCAATGAAAAAAGTAAAAATACTGTGCAGAATACCTGGCCTGGTGGATTCTCACACCAAAGGGCTATGGTCATTACAGCTAGTACCAGTGTCAGGGTATGGAAGCACTGGTTCCTCTTCCACCATCTTCCTTTTGATAA
>NW_010290429.1:0-15342 GCF_000700745.2 Antrostomus carolinensis | reverse complement strand
CAGAGGGAGCCTGTGAGCAAGCTTCGTCCAAATGCAGAGCTGCTTCTGCCCTCTAGTCCTCCAGGAAGCTGTTCCTTGTTTTTTCCCTGTCATCAGAACTGTGTCTGTGATGAGTTACATCTTCTGTTGTTTGTGGTTTGGTCTATCATGGGTATAGTCAGAGGTTTCTTGAATTGCTGTGAGATTTTACTGCAGTGGTGGGACTGGTCTGTTGACGTAAATCAACTCAAAAAAGATAGCAAAGTGTGGCACGCATCTCGCTGCCAGTGCTAAGATAAGATCACTGATACTACCAAAGAAAGATCTTAACCAAATATGCTCAGAAAGCTGAGTTAAAGTAAAAAAATTATATTGTGGAATCATTTAGGTTGGAAAAGAGCCTTAAGGTTATCGAGTCCAACCATAAACCTAATGCTGCCAAGTCCACCACTAAACCATGTCCCCAAGCACCACATCTGCATGTCTGGGAACGTTTAAATGGAAAAAGTCCAAAAAGAGCAAGTAGACCTCTTGATCAAAATAGTTTGTAGCAGTAGGTGGTATGGCAAGGTCTGCAAACAGATCTGGTCGCACCATTGCAGTCTAAGAGTGCTTAAGCTGTGGTAGTGCTTCAGTCATTCCCTTCCCCTAAGGAATGGGGAAGTTGCAGTAACAAAGCAGGGCTAGTCTGAGGATAACTAGACGTTTAGATACAATGGTATTTCTATAATTATTGATTACTCTGACACATTTCCTCACTGATTTATGAGAAGACATGAAATGATGCTTAGAACCATTAACCTTGTTTACTGAACAGGGAGGCTCTGTCCTCCAGCACGCTGTCAGGAAGCGATTTGGCAATGCAGCTCTGGTGTCTCATAGGTCCTGGAGTGGAGAAATGGCCTCACGTGCTGCCATTGCCTCCCTCGCCCCGGTCCTGTCACCTGCCTGACTAGATGGTGACCAGTAGCACCACCCTGCAAGGTGTGGAGAGAGAAAGAGAGGGAGGAATTAATATTTCTGTGCTGGTTCAGATCCCTGAACTGAGTCACTGTGGGACCAGATGAATGTTGGTGTCGGCACAAAGCGGGGTGGGAGCAGGCCTGCTTCTGGGGGCGCTAGCTGCTAAGTCAAATTTTAATACCAAATCATGTCTTTGCGGTGCCGAGCAGCTCCTCGGGCATTGCTGCAGGAAATGGAGACAGCAACAGCCTCATCTTTCATAAGGAAAGGCAGCTGGTTGACAGCTGTGATTTGTCTCTCTCTTAACCTCTAAAATATTTTCCTTGAGTTGTGTGAAAACTGGATTTTTTTTTCTGAAATGCTCTGGGGTAGAGGATGGAAAAGAGGAAAAACACGGACTGGTTTGGTTTTAATTTGATGACCAACACAGAAACAAAGTGTATATTCAGAAGGATTTTTCAATCTAGATAATACCGTCCACTACCTGAAAAATACTTCCACCACATAAAGAGCTTTTGTGTGCGTTCTCGCTGTCCCACAGCTTTTCTCATTCTGAGCATGTAAACATTTCTGCAGTCCTGGCTAGCTGAGTCACTGCTTTTTCACTGAGCATCCCCCACAGAAGAAGCTAGAGACATCCAAAGCCTCACGCACCCGATCGCAAGTGCTGGAGATGTGCAGGTCCAAAAATAGTGACAGACTCAACCACAGCAGCACTTCATTAGCATCAAATGTGCTCTTTGCTTCAGCTGCCTAATAAAGTGATATGTAATTATAATAAAGCATCCTTTTGAGAGGAAAGACAGAGGGCTGTTGGCTTTCTCAGGGAATTGGTAATAAGATGCAATATGTTATTATCTCCAGGCACCTATTTTTACCTATTAGCTGCCTCTGTGAAGTGACCTGGTGGATTCAGTCCAGCCCAGGGAGGCCGTGTCCCCGCTGCCGCCTTGGCTGGCAGTCTCAGGGAGGCAGACACCAGCTTTGCTTCTGGGACAGGGAGCCCAAGGAGAAACTGAGGCTGATTTGCAAGACAAAATACATTCCAGTGCCAGGTTCATGGAGAATGTTACCTTTGGCATTTCAGGTGCGACACGCTTGGTTTTAACTTTAATTAAGAGAAGACGCTATGGCCAGAATGTGGAAGTGCTTTTCCAGGGCTACCACACGTACCATTTTGGCCAGGAAAATACACCAATGCCCAGGTGTCCAGCGATCAGCTACTCGGTCCATCTATGCTATAGGATACCTATAGGATGTGCTTTGTCAGGCAGGGGCAGCTGAACCTATTTCCACCTGATCCCTGCCCTTCCTCTCCTCATAGTTCACAGAACTGTTGCCACTGGTATTCCCAGCCCCAATTCCACAAAAAGTCATTGTTGATCTCCTCACAAGCTCCATCAAGAATAAATAGTATTTGGGGACAGTTTATTTGTCTTCACCACCTGGAAGAAGCTCTGCTCATAGAAAATATAGGCAAGATCAGCTGGGAAATGATTCATAGAGCAGAGCTGGCCTATGCAGCCTCCCTCTAGCAAATGCAAGATCACTCCTTCCACTCTTCTCCAAATGCTGATTCCCATCTCATTTGAAATTATTCAAGCATTAGAATCCCCATCCAAATGGATTTTACTAACAGAATTTGCTCCAAATTCTCTGTATATTCTTCTTTCAGTACATCTTGTTTCTTGTCTTTCAGTGAAGAGGGCTTCCTGGTCTTTCCTTATTAAAATCAACTGGTTTTTAAGATCAAAACTGTTTTTTTACAGTTTTCTAACCAAAGCTTGAACTCCAGGTGAGAAATTACGCTGCTGAGTTTGAAACTGGCCAGCAGAGTTCTGGCCTGTCCCTGGCTCACTGCGAAGGCTGTTACTGAGCTCTCTTAACGTTCCGTTGGGATCCGAGATCACCCCATTTTCCTGTGCTGTTCAGGGGATTAAGCAACATACCAATCTACAAATATCAGTGGCTCCTACGATTGTATCAGCCATTGCTCTGTTACAAGACAGACACACGGACAGCTTAGTCCAAGAGATCTAGAACTATGAAGGGGAGTCACATAAACTCCACTGCACTTTCTTCTGTCATTATTGTCCTGAAGTAGCAGGTCACATTAATGACATAATCACATGAGTACGGGATCAAGAGTTCCTGCTCCTGTTCTGGTTTGGAGACAGCTTCTGAAGTTCCCAGTGACTTGTGTGGGATGTGAGGATGCAGGAAAAGGGGAACTATTTACCTGTTAATTTGATTTCTCCAATTCTCTTGAGTTACAGCCTGCACTGGGCAGTGGACAATTAATTGTTGAAGCAATTAGAGCAATTAAATCCATATTTTTATAAGGATCTTACTCATAATAGTTCTTGGTATTTTTTTTTTCCTCATTCTTCAGGAAGCCACTAATTGGACGAAGCGAGCCAGTCCTACTGGCTGGAGTCAACATTTGCACCGTGATGCAAGAGGGTTGGTCTGGTTTGGCTCTGTGGGGAATTTAACACGCTTGTCAATAAGCAGCCATGACATTTCTTGCTTGTTTAGTTGCTTTTTCATTGTTTGTTTGTTTGGTTTGTTGGGGTTTTTTTAGATCAGACCAGTTTTGACTCTCTTGCAGATGAAGAGTCAAAAACCATTTTTGTCAGCTGACTGCCTTTTTTGACTCATTTTACCCTGCTTTTTCCCCCATTATTTCAATGTTTACCTTTCTCAGGGGAAATGACTTTACATGATAGATTGTACACACAGCCGGCAACTTCTATGACCTAACCATGGTTCACACTATACCAGACATAAATATTTATGAGTAGTAATAATGATAAGGAGAGAGGAATCACAGTAGTAAAATATTACTTGAGATTAAAGAAATTATTTTATTTTTTTCTCTTCTCAGTTCTATTGATTTTCTGTGTGATTCTGAACAAGTAACTTAATTTCAGTGAGGTCAGTGTTCACATACCTGCAGAACAGCGCTGAGACTTTCTCAGATCAGGTCTCAAGAAGTGTTTTAAGCTACTGCAGACATACAATTTATGACAATGCTTTAAAGTACATAAAAGAATAAAAAAGTCTATGCTTGGATGACACTGAGGAAGGGACCTGATCCATTATTCTAATCTTCCCCTACTGAGATCATATCAACATTTAATACTGAAAAATAAAACCAGTGTGTGGTGTTGGAAGACTGGCACAGGTGGTGTGAGGAATAAATGTTTTCATAGTCCTATTTATCAGTTATAATGTCATTTTTTTGCAGAACTTAGTTCATTATATTTGTACAGGACAGTACATCTGAAAGATTTAGAGTCCCTGGTGGCATTCTCTCCAATTAGCAGTTCCTAGCACTTTGCCAGCAGATTTTTTTTTTTAATGATCATAATTAACAACTTATTGTAATTTACATACATTGAGCACGTTGGCCTCATGACACCCAGCAGAGGCAATAACTGCCATTATAACACCAAGAAACTGTACACAAAGGTACAATGATTTACTCAGTCCATTGGAGCAAGTCAGTGGGGTGCAGAGAACCACACCAGGAAGCGGTAGGGAAGGTTTTAAACCTCAGGAAGAAAATAGGAGACTAAACCAGAAGCAATTACATCTTCATCTCTTTTAGTCAGTCAGTCCTACTTGATCTGTTTTCCACTCGCCTGACAGATGCACTTAGGATGTAATTGTTTTTAAAATTAAGGCTTTCAGATATCACCATGAGCTATACATGGTATCCTATTGTTCAAAATGCCCATTTTCACCTGAGGAAAATTAAATACAAAGATAAAATGTACAAAACCAGTCTTAGGCAGCAAGCTTATGTCCTTGATAGACAAGAGAAAAAGGTTCTTTCTCAGAACAAGGAAATATGAAACCCCTAAAAAGAATTATGCACTCTCAAAATGTTTTACTGGAGATGTTTAAGTAAAATCAGTATTCAAATTACTGGTGTGAATGTCCTGCTAAGACATATTTCATAGAATTTGATAGAAATTGGTGGGTAACCATAACTTTTCCTTAAAATAAGCACAAAAAGTAAACAGATATCCCTCTAGAATCAGAAAACTGAAACAACAGCAACTATTCCTCAAATGACAGGCACATGGCAAAGCTTCTGTACATTGCACATTATCCGCACGGCTTCCCTCTGGACTGACACAAAGGGCAAAAAGGGCATTTGAAATCTGGAGCTTTGTGTTTGTGTGGGAGGAAAAAAATAACAAACTTGCATATACCAGGGACACAGAGGGAGAAATAGGAAACTGCATTTTGAGACTGCTGATGCAAGAGAACTTTTTTTTTTTGGTCAAAATACTGGCTTTGGTCAAAGCATTGTGCACAAAAATTGGTGTTTTAGTTCATCCAGCACTCTAGGAAAGAAGTCTTTTTCAGGCTTTGTAAATAAATAGGATTTCATCAAGGCAACGTGTAGCATAAGCATGTAACTGTCTTCTAACACAGACAACTCATTAATCTCCAAACTGGCTAACAGTTTGAATTTAAAAAAAAAAAAGAAAAGAAAATAATGCAAATAACATCACAAATTATGTGACTTACTTGAAATAACAGCTGGTTCCACAAGTACCTGAGAAGGGTGTCCCAGCGTGAGCCAGTCAGTGCAGCTGTCTCCTGGGGATTTATAAGAACACTCATTAGAATTTCTATCATTCTTCTCACCCTGTCACCCTGAGCTGCAACTTTTCATGTCATTCAATCAGCCACGGCACTAAGCCTGGGGAGGCTGGATAATCAGACCTAAGGAACGGCTTTTTTATGTGTTTGTTGTGCATAATCAACAGCCATATGACAACAATCTGGAGGAATGGAGGAATGAGCACAATACACGTAATAAGGTCTCCATATTGCACGTGAAAGGCTGGGTTGATGCTGTCTTATTTGTGAACCAATAATCTAATGAAGGTGATGCTGGAAGAGTCCTCCAAACAGTCGGTTGGCTTTGGGTGACTGACAGATCGCGCTGCTCTCAGTTCTTCTGTGGATTGATTGCTCATGGAGTTATTTTAGTTGAAGGGCAATTAACTGTTCTTCATGGTTTATCTGTAGACTACTTGTGATGTTGTTCTTTTTAAAGAAATATTGCTATGTTGTTAAGCATAATTCAAAGGTTTATAAAACAACTCCAGAAAAGCCTGACTGTTACCTGTCAAGACTAGGATTTCATTAGCACTTGACATTCCACTGCAGCATTCATAAACTCAACGCTACGGTATTACAAACAAAGAAACTGTCCTACCTGTAGCAGCATGAAATCTTTCTGACCATCCTGGCTTCATCTGGGGGCCCATCCATCCAAAGTCTGTGGAATGATGAATTATTTGGCCTTTACTGGTTTGTGCCATCTGGCTGTAAGGAACAGAGGGAAAAACAGGTGAGTCATAGTGAGCACAGGAAGATTGCACCTCTCCCAGAAATCAGCAACATCCCTTCACTAACAAAGCCACAGTAGACATCTATATCCCTTTTTGTTTGTCTCCCTCATGTTTATAACCCATCAAGTTGTTCACTCGCTGTGACTTTATTGTATAATAGTTCTTACTCTTTCTTTAAAAATAGATTATCAGCTGGAAATTAGAGGAAAGCAATACTGGAAAGAATAGGAGAAATGCTTCCAGAAAGAAAGGAAGGGGAGGCAGGCACTATGGGAAGAGCACCTTTGGAGATGTGGGCACTTAGAGCTGCAAAACTACACCACACAGAGAGCAAAATTGTTCTCCCCAGAGGAAAAGGCATTCCAATTTGCACTGCATGGATTCAGTTCTCAATTAGTGGCTTTCAGTTTTAAGTTTGTTTTGAATGCCTGTCACCACTGAAGAGAAAATCACGACAGACTATAGCATTTTCTCAGGCCAGGGATTCGCTGACCTGGCTTCCTTTTCTTAGTAAAAAGGGTAGTTGGTGCTGCAGTGCCTGTGAAAACCTGCTAATTAAGACTTTGCAGGATGTTGGAACTGATTTGTGAATTTCAAGTAAAAGACAAAGATAATAAAAGTTCAAAAGCCACCTCATTTAAAATTCTCATTTAAAATCCTGCTTTGACTCTTTTCCTTGGTGTCCTGTTGTTTCAGACTCTCTAGTCACTGTCATCTCTTCCATAACACCCTCGCAAGTTATCCTTACTTAGAGATGTGCTTATGGAAGGCAGGTCATTTTCTGGATGAATAACATGTAATGAGTTGTAGGTTTTATCCCCGATGTTGCTAACTTGGCCTGGATGACTGAATAGATTTTTTTGTCAGGATTGGCACACCTTTTCTTAAAACTTATCTAAAAACCCAGCTCTGTCCTTTTGTAGTAAGCAGCTGCTTCAGGCTTTTCATTCTGGATGACACCTACAGAACACGGCTGATGGAAACAAGCCAGCAAAATTCTGCTTCTCACCATCTTTGAGTAATTCCTCCATCATTCTCTCCATCGCTGCTGCTTCTTCTTCCTGTGGACAAGCTATTAGGTGACATTCCCAAAGCTGCTTTTTTTTGTTGTTGTTGTTGTCTTTTTCCTTCCTGCGGGTCCTTCTGCTTTCTCACTGCCATTGGTATGGAAATGACTAATTTAAGAGTCTATAAAATAGCAAATGGACTATGAAAACCATCTAATCCTGCATCCTGAGATCAGCCAAGTCCCCGTCAGGCCCACAGACACTGCCAAAGCTCTCCTTCAACAGAGACCTCACAACCTCAGAAGGCTGCTGACAACCTCAGTCTCCTGTTGAACATGCCATACTGATGAGAAATGTTTCCTGGTGTCTGCCCTGTATCTCTCCAGCTGCAGTTTAAGCCCGTGGCTTTTTGTCCTGTCGACAGCAGCTTCCTTCTTCTCTCTCTGCTTCAACCTTTCACACAATCATTACCACATCTCCTCTCTGCCTTCTCTTCTTGATACTGAACATACCAAATCCTTTCAAGCTTCCCTCACAGGCTGTTTTCAAGGTGCCTGATGGCTCTCACCGAGACGCTCCCCAGCCCATCCATGGCCTCCTTGAAGCAGGGTGATCAGTTCCGAACGCAGCTATCCAGGCAGTGCTTCGTGTTTAGCTTTCAAGCAGTTTTGTTCTGTGTCTGTAAAATATCACAGTAAGATTTTGGTTTTGAATGAAGCTCATACAGCTCCTACAGAATTACAGATAATAAGAAAAAATAAGTAGTGTAGACAAATTCTTACCAGTCAGTAATCCCTGCTTTCCACCCACTTACCTATTCATACATTCCATTTTGCTTCATATTTATTATATGTATTTTAAACTCTCAATGTCAAAATATTCCTAACCTTACTGTATAATGGATTTAGACTGAGATATATGAATGAAATTACACTAGCCTAATATTTATAGGTTTTCCTAGATAGTTTGACTTTCTGGTACTCTAAAAAGCCATGAAAACTTATAATTTATTTATGATTCTGATGTGTGTTGGAGTTTTCATTTCAATATTAATTTTATTTATCATCAAAATTATGAAGAAATTATGTCAAATAAAAATAAATTAAATCAATGTAACATACAAATTAAATAGAAATCTTACTTAGTATAAAGTAAAATTGGAATAAAAAGAAAAATGAAATAAGTTAATTGTCCTGAAATATATTTTTTCCCTTGAAGTGTTATACTGCAAATGTCAAAATTTCAGGTTTTGATTCTGATTGGGGTTAAACATTTTTGATAAATATTCCATAAACCTCTGCCCAGTTTTTTATATTTTTTATAAATATTCTATAAACCTCTGCTCAGTCAACTTTAAAACAATGTCTGTGTAGGGCCATCCTGATGGGGAGGCAGAACTCATTTCTCCCAGGGATCTAAGTTTTGTAAAATACAGATATTGTTCATTACAGCTCATGTTCAATCTAGAGTAACACAAACCTTGCCTCCACACCCACATCACAAGGTTAGGCAGCTAGTTAACCAGCTGCCTAGTTAACCAGGGGCAGATTGCCCACAGCAGAGCGTTGGTGGCCAGTCACAAGGAGCTCTTCCCCTCCTCAGCACCTGGAAGTACAAGGCGTGACGCTTCCCGCCTCACATTGTGGCTCCAGCTGCTCTCCTCGTGCTTCACGTTTCCATCAGGCTTTGGTGACGTGAACATCCTCGTCCTCCCCCAGGAAGTCTGATGGCAGGTTTGACAACATGCTTCCATCCGTGCTGAGTGAGCATCGCAGGGAGGCTGATGCATGAGAGACAAACGCTGGCAGATCACCGCGCCCCGCTCCGCTCCTGTAGGAGTGAACGTCCTGTTTGCCCCGCGGTGCGCAGGGGCCCAGCGCTGGGGCAGCAGCGTGATCCGGGGGTTAATGCAGCTCCTTTTCCCTGTGATGGACTGAGGATGACTTTACATTAAAATACAACCATGAAGAGCTCATAGTATCTAATGTAAAGGAGGAAAATATACTTAATTTGAAGGTGAGAGGGCTTTAACATGTTTAATGATCCATTCTCATTTTTTAACTATCAGAGGTTTAAAATCATGACACAGGCCTGTGACTCCACGTGCAACTTGCACTGATTTTACTAAAATTAAAGCTGAGGTCTTTTAACACAAAAGAGCAAAAAATAAAATTAAAAAAAAGGACATTTTAGATGTCTGCTTTAAAGCTGAGGTCTTTTAACACAAAAGAGCAAAATAAAATAAAAAAGGACATTTTAGATGTCTGCCTTGGAACAAAGGACATCTTTGAGTAACAAGGCAATGCTCCTGGAAGAAAAAACAAAAGTCTGTACGTAGGACATCTTTGAGTAACAAGGCAATGCTCCTAAAAGAAAAAACAAAATCCTGTACATTCTGTGTCAGTAACTGTAATTCTTTCTTGTTACCAATGAATTTGCAGGATTAATATTTCAACCAATTTACTTGGAAAACTATAGAAAATTATTGAAACACGGATGTAGAAACTGAAACTACTTATTGAGAGTCTAATAGAAAATCAGCTTACGTCACTTTTTCTTTCCAAGAGTTTTAAATAAAATTTGACGTAAGGCAAACAGTATATATGAAGCCAGAGATACTTCCAGTGAAAGATATATTTTGGATTTGTGTCTAAGTATCAACCCCATCTCTATGCTGACCACTGTCAGCATCACGATAGCATTGCCAAGCAATCCTCCTCTCTTTTACAAGAGGAAGAAAACACTGCAGATCTTGTGGCACACATTGATCCAAAACCCCCACCATTTTTGTCACTCATTCTTGAGAACTAATTTTAAAATCCTCAGATCTCCAACAAGCTATTAGGGATTTTGTCAATTTAACATGACAAACCCTGAGAAACACTTTATAAAGTGGAACTTGTAATAATTAGCATGAATTTTATAAATGCACCTCGTTACATTTATATTTTTTATAATATTGAGCAGAATATTGTAGCAGACTTTTTGTCCTTCCCCCCCCTCGTTTTACTGCACCAGTTTTCAGGGAGATTGAATTTTAAAACAGTAGCGAATAGATGTATTTAAAACCTACCTATTTTGGGATATTAATAATGAGTCTTCTGAGACATTACAGATTCAGAAATTCAGGACAACCACTAAGGGATCTGTTCAGCTCCCAACCATTCTTCCTCACTGGCGGGCAGCATTGAAATACTTCCCTCCATAATAGGCTACTTGCATTAAATTCTTGAATCAGAAATGGAGACATGAGATTACCGAGAGTATCGCTCACTGCAGCTTGCTTTGCGTCTGCACAAGAAACACCACAAACAGAATTTAAGCCTAAATTGTTATTTCATTTGCAAGCCCAGTATGAGTCAACAGTATCATACAGCTGCAGAGAAGGCAAAGGTGATACTGGGACATGTAACAGGAGTATTGCACAGAAGACACAGGAATCTGCCCAAACCATTTCACGCCGGTAAGGCTTCATCTGAAGTACCAGCAGCTCAACAGAGATGTGGATAAGGTGGAGGAAATCCCAGAGCAGAAGGATGACCAGACTTGGAGACTACATGGTCTACAGAAAAAGTTTGGGAGGACAGGGATTATTTAGTGCAGAGAAGATGGAGAAGAATTATGGTCACAGCCTTCACACATGATGCACATAAGAGGAAGGAAATCACCTGTTCTCTGTGTCTACAAAGCTGAAAAAAAAAAGGAAAATGTTTAAATTACAGTAACACAAATTAAATTAAGGATTAGGAAACAGCCCAACTGTAACGACAGGTCAGCAATGGAAGAGATTGCAGGTGGAGTCTCCATCACTCGAGACGGGACAAGTATGTGTCGCAGGTTGTGTAGTCACAGCACTGGATTAGGTTGTCTCTAAGAAAACATTCCAGCATTTTTATTGTGATTCTATAATTTATATTGGTTTCATGCCCAATTTAACTAAGGCTATGTTTGCGAGGTAGGTGATTCATACTCATGCTTCCTATAATAAAATTGTCCTTATTCATTTTAATAAACATCTCTTTTTATTTGTTCTTCCTTCCTCAAGCCTACCTTGCCATCATTCCCAACCTTCTCCACAGATTATTGCTAATAGATCAAAATGAGAATAATGGGAATATTTTTCCTTTGCAATTAAAATACATTTCTGAAATTTGCATTAATCTTATTTCACCATCTAGTTTGTCCTTTCTCCTCTGTCAAATAGCAGGGGTTTTTTTTCCACTTCAGTCCTTTCTAAGTTTTGCTTGTAGAAAAATGAAAGACCTGTATTTTTTTAATCACAGTTAGTGTGCCAAGAAATGCCAGTATTCCTCGCGTAGTGGCCTTATTAATTATGGCATTCAGGCTCCTTTAAATAACATGTATTAGGCAGAGGATCCAGGATTCAAGGTATGGAAATCTGATTATTACAATCCACATAAAAATAGCAACTATTTCTTCTATGTCACACATTTCGTTGTGCAACAATGGTCATTAAAACTGAAACTGCCATTTCTAAATTAACAGAAAGATGTACAGCAAAGCCTCAGGGTGAAAAGAATTTCCACCATACGTTATAGACGTTAATATAAAATTAAACTGAGGGCGAGACAATGGTCCTTTAAATTCCATTATATAAGAGGCAAATAGTCATTTTGAGGCAAGAATGGTGAATTTCCATTTCCAGCTCACAGGATTGAATTTTTGCCCATAGGCCATGAGCATCTTCTTCTGCATCTGAGTAACCGTGATGCACAGAGAAGCACAGGGGCACATCCAGCTGCAGGACCTACAGATAAGGAAGCTCTTTCCAGAATCCAACCACCAGAGGCAACCAGGACCACAGCCCCAGCAGCGGATACCCAGCTGGAGACAGCTGACTCATCTGCTCAAAAATAAAGAAAAGGCTGATTTTCTGCACAAACCTATTTACAAGTTAAGGATTTTATTTCTTCAGCTTGATGATTTGTGTCACAAAGTTATTCGAGTCTGGTTTTTAAGTCACATCATCTCCCATAATGTAGTACAAGACTTCTTTGTAGTTCCTGCAGTGCACCTCTGAATGCTACGTTGAAGTCACAGTGGCTGACATTTTCTGGTGATAAGCAGACCAAAATAATAATGTTTTTTCATTATATTATACAACATCTTCTGCAGCAGATGCCAGACAAACTGCATTATGTTTGCTGAACTCTATTACAAGATCAGGGCTGTAACAGTGAAAATTTCATGTAGAAAGCTATGTCAGCATTACATGCTACGTAAGCTTATGGATTGCACAACATACTATTAATTCCTGAATGGTGGGCACCTAAAATAATACAGTAAATCTTACATTTACTAGTAATTATTTTGTTTCCCTGCACTGAGGTGGGACAGGACACATTGCTCAGTTTTATGGCATTAGATTAATCCAATAACTGATTTTTAACTTGGAATTGTCAAATCAATACAATTCATAAGAACTCCAAATAAGCCAATAAATAACTATAAAATGGTAAATATCCCCTCTGTTCAGCCTGGGATGTCTTCACACAAATATGGCTAAAAGGGATTTCTAAACTGTCTGCACAATCTCTAGTTCACAGTTCAGTGGCCTGCTTTTTACTCAGGGACAGCTCAGGTTACTTACCACACAAAACCACACATATCAGGATCCTCGCTGAGGAATTGTTCGCCATCCCCCAGTCAGATGACAAAGCACAGCCTCTGGCCAGTGTACAATTTAGCCACGCACCTCTCACTGTGCTTAGCCTGGTATGAATGCTCCCAGAGTTACACAAACCTCTCTTCTAGCTCTGAGTCAGCTCCTTACTCAAACACAAGGCCCTGGTTTGTATTTCAAAGCAATTAGCGGATTGAATCAACAGCTATATCAAACCCTGATTCTCCATCTGGGAGCTACTGTGACAACCATATTCCTCTGGGGTAAAGCAGTCCAGAAGGCCCTGGAAAGTAGCATGTGAGAGCTGGAGACAAAGAATTTCCAGCCTATGAAACAGTCCTTTGGAGAACAACAAATACATCCAAAACTCGGCCACCTCCAGAAAACACTGCAAATCCTTCCTGTTGACAAGCCTTCCTGGCATGAGTGCTGCTTGTGAAGTGAACAGCCCGTTTTACTCTCAGTTCTGCTATTTGTATCAATTTTGTGGAAGAAACTCAACTAGTACCGTGATGGTATTAAAAAATCTGAAGACAGAATTTTTTTCAGTGTTACTCCCACTAAAGTGTACACACACTTTGTGTTTCTCTTCCTCTCTTCCTGTCTTATGTGAATGAACAAAAACAATGTAAAACTCCTACTCTGGTAACAAAACAATAACACCAGTCACTGTCTTGCAATGAAATATTGTGACTAATCAAACCTCAGCAGCCTTCTCATTCCTCCAAGGAGATCTTGCGAGCATAGCTTATCTCAACTGCCAGAACTCAGCTGCCACGTCCCACCTGCCATAAAATCTTCAAATCTCAGCATTCTCTCTCTTCTCAGCACTAGCAGGGCTCCCGCGGGAGGATCGGGGTGGATTTCATATCTATGAATATGTCCATCTGCAGCCGTTGTTCTCTGTGTCATGTCTTGACCAAAAATGCCCATGATGCCCATGAACAAAAACCTCTGATACCAACTCTCCCATACTCTCCCAGTTTGAAAAGGACACTTTCTAGCACAGAGGCAAATAGTATTTATTTCTATAATAAAACCAAGCCTGGAGACTCTTCTGCTCTCCAATAGATGAATGGCAGTGATATCTGACCAAATATAGAGTACTGAGCCATCATACAGCTCTGTAAACAACCGCTCGTACGAACTTACCTGAACCCTATTTTGGCTGAACTGGCCTCAAAGACAAACTCCACAATTGTGTGAACGCTCACGCTGCTGAATCAGGGATACAAAGACACTTTGTGTGGGTTGTAAGTTGAGTGGTCCATTACATGGAAAAAAATGCTTCTTCCCAAGCAGATTTATTAGGACATAAAGCATTGGTGGGAGATCTCATTTCGCTACAGCTTTCAATATGCTTTTCCTCCAATACCCCAGCACATTTGTTAGACTACACTAATATATTAAATAATTTAATCTGATCAAACAGGTAAATAAATCTGTAGCGCTCCATCTCTGTTCACAGTCACCGTTTCATGAAAAGCAGCCACTTGCAATGGGAATCCTCACAGTAATTATACATTTAAAATATTTAATTTTTATCATTGTGTTTTTCTCAGTAACATGACTTGTCTTACAAGCACGTACTTTGTTCAACAGTCAGGTACAGCTGCCTGGGACACTTAGTGCCCCTCCAAACAGGCTCGGGTGGAGGTCTGAGCAACTGAGTGTGAAATTAGACTGATGGAAAATCATAGAATCATCAAATGGTTGGAAGGGACCTTAAAGCTCATCTAGTTCCACCCCCTTCCACTAGACCAGGTTGCTCAAAGCCTCATCCAACCTGGATAGTGCCCAAAAGAGAGGGACTGAGAGAGAAGAAGGGTCGATTTTTCTTTGGATCTCCTTTTTTCCACACATACTGTGGTGTTGCAAACCTTCTGCTTCATACCCTTCGTCATCCTCGTTACACAGATAAATCTGGAAGGATGGATTTGAAGGGACATACCTGCTCGCTCACAAGTCCTTCAGGAAAAGGCTCCCTGAGAGGTGACAGGATTCCTTCGAGGAGGTGACGGAGGGGCAGGCAAGGGAAGGGGAGGGAAGGGAGAAAGGGAGGTCATTCCAGAAGGAAATGGGTGACCAGGGTTGACAGGAGGGGAGAAACTACTCTGTGGGGAGCAAAAGGGATCAGTCGCTGAGGGAAAAGGGCAGTTTCTGAGGGGCCCTGGCTAGTTAAGGTGACACTGAAGAGGGAAACTGAGGGGAACGGCCTCGCCCTTGGCGTGAGGGCTGAGGGAGCAGCTCAGGGGCGAGGGGCTGGGGAAAGGGGCCTTTGGGTGAAGGAAGGTGAAGTGCTGAGGGGAGCGGCCATTGCGTGAGGGCGCGAGGTGCTGAGGGGAGCGGCCATTGCGTGGGGGCGCGAGGT
>NW_010290428.1:43057-61101 GCF_000700745.2 Antrostomus carolinensis | reverse complement strand
TTCCCTGGGTCTTCCTTGTTGCCCTTTTTGATCCATCAGGCCTACCTGTTGACAACCCCAGAGAGGTCACAAAAATTATGCACATAGATTCTGCTCTCCATTCCCTCAGAGACTTGCTATGTAACAGCACCCATTCCTTTCTGATCCTTTTACATTAGCTGTTACCCAGGTGAGCTAACTCCAATCTCATTCAAGTCAAGGAGACTTCTGACAAATTCTGATGGACTTTTTACCCTTTTACTCATTAACAGCATCCAGGATTCCATACAACTCATTAGACGTACTACCTTACCATCTAGAAGCCAAAGCACTCCAGGGCATATTCCCCTACAGTGTTTGCTTCTCCTTGCACTTCGTATTTATAGAGATGTGCAACCTGGTGACCACAGTCCTGTAATGACTGCTCTACTTAAGATACCCTTCACACATTGATGTGAAGCATCAGTGCCTCTGCTCAAACACAAACCCACCAATCTGGACACCATGATTTGTAGTACATTTTTTTAATTCATATAACTTCTGGCTGATTTATATTTTCATGTCTTTTATCAAGAACAACTAAAGCTATTCAGAAAGACAAAGAAGCTATAAAGCTAATTCAGAAATTAAAAAGGGTAGAACTTGAAAAGATTAATTTTGAGAAGCTGCATCATACACATCCTCTATAACAACTGCTTTAAACTGAAACATTTCAAGTGGGTTTTCACTGAATTCTGATTTTCATTACTGAATGTTTATGATCCAGGATGTTCTGTGATTAGGTGGGGGTTTTCTTTTTTTTCTTCTTCTTCTTTTCTTCCTGATGGACATTGCGATGAGAAATACAATGAAATGCATTCCTCCTACTCTGGTAATAAGGTACATATTTCATTTTAAATTATAAAAGCCTTTTTTGGTGGTGTTACTTTTAGTAACACAAATCGGGCCAGCTGGAGATGTTATTTCTGCCCTGGAGAGTCTTGTGCAATGTTTTACATTGTAAAGGGAAATAAGGGATTCTACCTTTTATGATAACACAACTCACAGTGACTTCTCCTGGTATTATTTTTCTGGGAATTGCTGCACACTGTAGACTAACATAAACTTCTATGAGCACCTTGAGAGAAATATGCATTTAAAAGTTTATTTAGGCAAGATAAAAGATTACATTGAAAAAATACATTAGCATATGCTAAGCAGAGTAGAGTCAGATCTCCACCATAGCTTCATTATGTATCCTCATGTAAACATGAACAAATTAGTTTAAAACTCCTGCTTCCAATTGGATGCAGATTCCTAATCTTTACATTCCAGTCAAGTACAACAGACAAAAACCATGAATTCCTTTGTCAGAATAACTGAAAACAGTTCTTCCTGGGCAACATGAGTGACAACCTGAGTGACATAACTTTAACTGGTTTTTATAAAAGGTTTCCAAAAGTACTTCAACAATATTGATCCTGAAAAATTAATTTATCAAGCCATAATGAAGTAAGCATCATGAGGGCTTTTGTGTTCTTGTTCAGTATTAGTTCAGTTTATATTCTGGGATAGATGCCACAAACAGAAAATGAGCAGCTACAGTTAAGTTTAATAAGCCTGAAGGAATAATGCTGACACTTTGCAGAATTCTTGTGTCATGTGGGCAATTTTTTCATTGTAAACAGTGTCTGTAATGCCAGTATACTCATCTTCCATTTTACATGAAAACATACCTCCCTCCTAAACAATTGTTCTTTGCAGACAATAGCAATAATAGTGATTTCCAAATTAATGTGGAAATCATACTGCCCAATGTTCCAATGTAGCAAACATTTTTCAAAGGAAAAGAGCCAAGTTCCCTTTCAACTAATACACTTTAAAAACAGATCTGCACATACTATCAGAGAGAGATGAGAAGAAAGATTTGGAAACAGCACTCAGTAGTAACTGGTGGCTCAACACAGAAACATACCCTATCACATCCTCATATTGTAATTGAAAGTTCATGCTGTGATATGTAATTTCACAAAATCCAAGAGATTTGATGCAAGCTAACTTTTAGAAAATCACTTTCAGCCTATATTCCATCCATAAAAAGGTCATAACTAAAGCTCAAATAAGGTTTCTGAAAATATATTAGATTTATAACAGGTTATAATTCTTCTTTTCTCCTACATAAGACACCTATCTTTCTTTTTTAAAGTATGAAGATTTTTAATTTGAATAAATATCCTTAAACAAATTAAATTTAAGGTCAATTGCATCTCATAATAGAAATGATACAAACAGGCCCTTTTCTACCTGCTCTTTTTACTCCTCCAGTTATATTTTCCAAACACTGAAAATAACATTAGCTGTATGGACAGTTAAGTCTATCTTCTGGCATATCTGCCAAGAAGTAATGTAAGAAAAAAGTAGTAAGAGTGCATTCTGCAGTAGGAATTGGTATGAAGTGTATATGAAGGAATTACATCCGTGAATTTTCTTCACTCAGGAAAAAAATAACCTAGTAGTTCCAGAAATGGCAGGAAATTGCTATAAAATAATTTTTTCTGGGGGATATGTAAAGAAATGGACTAGTGTACTCTAGATTCCTGAATTTATCCCTGTATCTGATTTTAATGTTATGTATTTAAATATCAGATTTGTAGATAAATGAAGTTAGCCTCCCCACCCCTTCCCCCTGGTATGTTCCTACCTCCACAGAAATATACATACCTACTCCATTAAAAGTTAAGATAAGTGCTTTGACTGAAAGTGAGGACTTTATCTTTTTCACAAAATTGTGGAGATTCCTCACAAAAACATACAAACTAGATTTCCTGTTTGCTCTGTTACCAAGTCTAGTTTTAAGAAAAGTATGTTTTCATGCACAGTGTCTCTGTCCCGAAGTGATGATTATTCATTCCATCTTTTCCCTTGAATAAAGTCTGGAGTCTTAAGAGTTCTCATATATAAATATTTGCACAAATAAAAATTACAATAGAAACATAGTAGGAGCAAAGAAAGGAGCATGGGACACAAACATGCTTGGTGTGCTTTGTCACCCTACTAACAAAAGAGTAGAAAAGGTCTACACCCTAAATAGCTTATAGTTTACAGACAAAGAGTAAATGTTAAAGTATCAGTTAAAAAGTAGTTTTCCACACAGGAGACGGAGATTGTCAGTGAAGTTGTATTTGGTTGGTTTTGGTTTTGTTTGGTCAGAGCTTTTAATATATGACACAGGCTGTAATTAATTTTAATTAATTGCTTGTTAAGGGCTCTTGTTGGAAAAAAGTCCCTATTTGGTAAGAATGTATCATACATATAGGTTTTTTCCTGAGTGAGTCTAAATTTGTAAACGTAAACCAGTTCGTTCCCAACACACGTTCAACAGCTGCATTCTTGTGAGACACTGGAATATGGAGAATCTGACAGAAACTAGGTTAGGAGAGCTGTCCTATACAAAGGATTCAAGAGGGAAGAAGCACAAGGTATCTCTGGGAGCTGGGCATGTGAGTGTACAAAGCCCAAAGTTTCAATAGGACAATGAGAGATAAAAAAAAAAAAACCCTAAATGGCAAAAAGAGAATGGGGCAAACCTACAAAGTCAGAAAGAAAGCTTGGAAACAGTAACCTCTCATTCCCCTGTTCTGCCTCTCTGCAGTCCAGTTTCTTAATTTATTCTCGTCTGACACATTTGTAACTTCAGTCTTCTCAAAGCAATCAACAAGTCTATTGCTCTAACTGACTGTTAGAGCTAAATGGTGGTTTGTCAGACTGCCAGAATGACTCTTTAAAAGAAATACATTATGACAATTTTAGCAAGTCCATTAATGTCAGTCTAAAGCAAGTACAATGGGCATTAATTTTCCTGTGTCAGTCTAAGGTATGCCTATATACTCCTGGGATGACGGACAAGCTACTGTTGTAACCATTCTATTCTACTTCTCTTCCAAACTTCCTCCCACAGATGCACATAAACTGTGCTAGTTCGTCCCTGTTTTGCAGTCATACAAAGAAGCGCCTACTAAGATTAGAGACGCAGTGTGCTGTATATCAGTAGCAAGATACAATTCTTGCCTCAGAGAGCTCACAGGATAAATAGCCAAGACACACATACAATAGGACAAATAATGGAGAAAGCTGGAGATAAACTTACTTGCCCAAGGTCACAGAGTAGGCCAGGAACAAAGCCCATATCTCCTCTCCCCTTCCTAATAGGTCACATTTCCTCTGAGCTTTGGCTGAACTTTCTTCTCTGTCTCTTCTCCTCAGTTATGAATAATTCATTCTCCAGCTCTCAGGTCAAGATTGCTGTTCACATACAATAACATTAACTAGATAAGAAGTCTTAGACTATCATATTAAAAATGCTAAAAAGCATGGTAAGATGAAAAGTCTTCAGACAAGAATGTTGCTACTGTAGTTTCTCTATCTACGGGCATTTAGAATTGTTTCTTTGTTATTGGTGTAATTAATTGTATCTCTCTGTCTGTCCAAGGCAAGGACTTAATTTATCCAGTTTATAGCTTGAAATGTAAAGAAATTCTGCATTTAGATTAGCAGCAATATTTCCTTTGTCCCATAAATATTTTGAGTTTGTAGAGTTGACTGCAAATGTGGTAACAAAATCTAGTAAAGAGAACTGTAAATTCTGCTACTAATAAATTTTACATTTGTTCACCACTTTTACACATAAGACTAGATCACGTGTCCAAATGACTTGGACCCTGAAGTTCTAACTAGTGACTTGCTCTAGGATAAACAAAATTGTTGTCTTGTCATTAACTAGACTAAGTTACTACACTGAATAAAGTTCACTGACGTGATTCTGAAAGTGCTACATACAGCTCCTATTAACCATAACTGTGTTAATAAATAGACATTTTTTAAACAGAGGTTGTTTTTTTAAGTTTTCTTTTATTTTATTATTAAACTGTTCTTATCTCAACCTACAAGCCTCCTTACCCTTGCCCCCCAGTCCTCTCCCCTATCCCCTTGGGGATAGAGGGGAAGTGGGTGAACGGCTGTGTTGGTTGCTGGCCAAGGGCTAGCCCAGTGAAACTGTCACAATAGTGTCCTTTGGCCACCTGCAATGAACTATACTGTAACATCCAAAGTAATTGTAAACAACATGCCTGAGGCCTTTAATAGAAATGCTGATCACACCTTCTGCTCTGCTTTTCTGGTTATGTTTTCTTAGTTTGAGGGGTATAATACTCACACTGCATAGCAAGTAATATATAATTTGAAATCACCCATTCAAGAAATGGAGACCATGCAACGATTACTAAGGAAATGAGAGGGGTACATTACACAGTGAGGATGAATAGAAAGCAACAGTGGATTTCTTTCAGTTGTCTAAATTGCTGGTGCACATCTTTCACAGCAGAACTGTAGCCCTGGGAATTTATAGGCAGAGCAGCCCCTCTTATCCAGCCATCAGTCTCCAGTGAAAATTGCAGGATATTGTGATTCCTTTGCCATGAGGTATTGTTTGAATAGAGGATGGTCTGAGTAAAGATGATAATATATAACTACTCTTTGTCTAACACTCCTGTAAATTACATAACCTAATAAATTCAGAAACTGGACTGCAGAGAGGCAGAACAGGGCAATGAGAGGTTACTGTTTCCAGGACAGAGCTTGTTTTCTTTTTAGTAGCTAGAAATGTAAGTTTTCTTTTATTTCCATTATTAAATTGTTCCTATCTCAACCTACCAGTCTCCTTACCCTTGCCCCCCAATCCTCTCCCCTGTGCCCTGAGGGTGGGGGGGAAGTGGGTGAATGGCTGTTGGCTGCTGGCCAAGGGCTAGCCCAGTGAAACTATCACACCTAACTTCAGATCCTGAAATGCATCATACTGATGATTTCTTAATAGTATACTTTATGTAATAAAATTTCAGTGTTTCACATCAGTGAAGAACAAACAGGTGGAGTGCTATAGCAACTGTACCAAACAGCTCAAAGTAAATCTTAAATGAGAGTAAGAAAAATATATCAGAGACATCTCTGTGAGAAGTTTGGATGCTGACATCTGATTGCAATGCACCAACTTAAAAACTACTCATCAACCTTACAACTGTATGGGTGATGAAAGAGGAGACAAACATCAAATAAGGTGTGACTGTACTTTGGTCAGTATGGCAGATGAGATGGCACAGCTCTGTTAGGTTCCAGTTAAGTATTGTGACTAACTGAATAATAAACAAATTCTGTGGTTCCAAAGAGCAGGTAGGTTTCTCTGACTAAAGCACAACTCTTCTTCCCAAACAATTTTGCTTACTACAAAACCCATGTCAAAAAGTAAAGAGAAACACAGAAACAACGAGGCCATAAAACCTCATAAAAGAATCATGACCTTCAAGCTGAACAGTGACTTTACTAAGCAACATGCTTTAAATTGGCTTGCAAGTGAGTGCAGAATTGGACACAATGCCTTCTAGAGACACTTGAAACCCTACATCATTCCACGGTTCTATATAAGCTGCATGTTTGGCTCACATACCACTCCTCTTGAACAGAAAAGGAATGGAAAAAGATTTGCAAGGCAGAAAATTCCCACTATTTACTCATGTTCAAGTAAAGTGAATTTTAGAATAGGAAGTAGAAATACAATGCAACAGCTTTTTAAAATCAATTTGTACAAAAGTTCCTATTATCTTTTCTGAAAATAGTTTCAGAACGTGGTAGTGGTTATTTCAGTTCCAAACAAATACTTGCCTGACACCTCAGTATTAGAAGCACAAAAGAGAGGGCACTTCTATGGGGGGCAGGGGGAAAGCATGTAGTGAGCTTAGTCAAGCACTGTTCACACATATTGTATTTAGGAAAAGGAAAAAAAAAATAATAAACAATGCAGCCTTACTTACTTATCCTTAATCTAAAAGAAGCTGTGGATGCTCCTCCCTAGAAGTGTTCAAGGCCAGGTTGGATGAGACTTTGAGCAACCTGGTCTAGTGGAAGGTGTCCCTGCTCATGGCAGGGGGTTGGAACTAGATGATCTTTAAGCCTCATCAGAGACTCATAAAAATCTCACTACAGTTTTAACACAATGATTAATGTGAAAAGTTATGTTGTTATATCAGAGACATACATAAAACTATTTCTTACTTGTTTTAGGGCAGGTAAACAAAAATCATATTTGGGGGTTGGGGCAGAGAAGAATGACATATTTTGGATAACCAGAACCTATTTGCAAGGTTTGTTGGGGGTTTTTTTGTTGGTTTGTTTGTTTGTTTTGTGTTTGGTTTTTGGTGGTTTGTGGGGGGGTTTTTTGGGGGTGGTGTTTTTTGTTTTGTTGGGGTTTTTTTAATTTATTCAGTGCTATAGACAAGGATAAATACTGCAGAATGCAGTTCATCTGTTTAAAACCTCCTGCTACAGAACTTGGAAAAACAGGTAAACACTTCCCAGTTTAGTACTACTATAAGGAAACCACATATTAGTTTTTGTCTGAACATTTCACACCTAGAGCAACAAAATAGAGGGAAAGACAAGCCTTTTAGCTCAGCTGCCAGAAGTTCTGACAGTGGCCTGCTACTTCTATGAACATTTTCCTCTACTTGTAAAAGATATTAAAAAAATTTACTGAGACAGGAGGAGACTGATTTTCACCCTGTTTAGTAAGAGCATTCCCCCCAAAAAAGTCACATTCATGCCTACGAACAATCCTATTTAAAACTAAGTACTCCTTTCCAAGTGTAACAGCACTAATATCCTTTAACATTAGGACATTTGATTCAGTGACAGAAGATACTAAAAAAAAAAACCACACCCCAGATCCAAATCACTTTGAAAACAGATTGAAATTGATTTATTTCCAGAAACCTCAACTTTTTAAATATTTCTCCAGTCTATGAAATAGTTTACACAAATAAACTACAATCTAGTTATATCTTCATAAACAAAGAATTAAAGGACAGTAATATAATTAATGTCAACCAGGATACATTTATAGAAAACGCATCTCAACTAACTTGATGAGATTAAAAGTTTGTATTAAAAAGAAAATTACTTGATGCAGTCAGAATTTTATGTGGATAAATTAGACCTCATACTTCCTGAAATGTTGACTGAGAACCTAGAATGAAACAAAGTCAATACATGTCATGTGCTAATCAAATTAAAAGCTGATTAACTGACAAATCTCAGTGAAAGTCTAAGCAGAAAATCCTCATCAGGGGAGCAGAGTTTTTAATGGGTTCCCACAGGCTCTACAGGCCTAGGTTTGGGGTTGTGGTTTGTTTTTTGTTTTGTTGTGTTTTTTTAACAATTATCCACCTGATGGGAAAAACTAACTAGTAAAATCTAAAGGTGAGAGTGAGAAAACGCTAAGCAAGAAGCAGAGTGTGTCATGGATGCAGAAGGACAAATACCAGTGGAATCCAGTGCAACACACACTTTAACAACACTAAATGTAAACACAGGCAAACATTTTGGCACATAGAATGCAGGGAGGAGGATTCTTTCTGAATCACTGCATCACAGGACAGCAGAAAGAGCTCTGACATGCTCAGGTCTTGCTTGTTTGCTGTATTTTGTCTTCTTACAGAAGAAGATCAACTTCAGTTAACACATTTAATTTTAGATGGTTGCTATATATATGTGTACTCATCTAAATGCACATACATGTATATAGAAAAGGATGTTCTTCCTGAGGGTAACTAAGAGAGATGCAAGGGGAAAGCATGGGATTAACATGTTACCATGGAGATCTGGTACATTTTTTTATGGATCTGAGTTCCTCACCCTAAGTGAGGAATGAAATGAAATACCCCTGTGTCATGACAGTCCAATGTGCTAGAATTAGTGACAACCAGAAATTCCTTCTCTTCAATAAGTATGTTCCTGAGGGCTGGGAAACTGTATTTACAAAAAGATACAACATAAAGATCAACTGAAGTTAACTAAAACCCCCCATAAGTCAAAATTCTGTTACTTTATTCTCAAAATATTACTATAATTCCAGTATTATTCTTCTGTCTTACTACTATAGTTTTCTTTAGAATATCTATTTTGAAGAGGGCCACAGTCAACTTCTTAAGCACCTCTAAAACAACTATTTACAAAACTGATGAACAAGTACCAAGTGAAAACACCACCTATGTGCAACTCAGAGAGCAACTGCCAGTAGAATGATTAGACTGAATAAGAAGCCATATGAATGCACACCAATTTCCCTCATCAGCAGTGCGGGCAAATTGTTCTTCACACACTTTGTTTTCAGCATCATATAAATTTTTTAAAATTCCAGTTATATCATGACAGGATACAAAACACATGCTAGCACTGAAAATACTAAATTTGTAGAACTAAAAATTAATTTTTGCTTATGATAGTCAATAGCCTGGCATAAGAACTTCTCTGAAAGATGATTGTCCTTTCTGCAAACAGGTAATTTTTATAAATAATAAATCATATTATCATATTAGTCTTAGAACACAAGCTACTATTTGCTTCACAAGCACAGTTCCCAGGAATGAGTTTCATCAGCTGTATAGGCAAAATAAATAAATTGGTATGGGGGTGGGTATCTCAGAAATTAATTAAGAGTTTAAGTTAATTTTTAGATGAGAAATGCAGTACAGTTTAGTGTGCGATATAACCCAGACCCCAGGCTAATTGCTGTCAAAAAGTAGACTCTCATCCTCTGCCCTCAGCCACTTGTGAGCTTCACCTGTGAGCTGCTAGAGGGCCTGGTGAGCATGCTGATCTGACTCAAAGCAAACCCCAATATCAAAACAGCCTCCCATCATCTTTCTATTTAATGGCACCTTGAAGTCATATTTTTCAAGTTATTTAGGGACCTAAAGACACATATATGTGTAACCCCCTTCCCAAATCCAGCCCTGGCTTGTTAAAAACCTACAATGTTCAAACGAATGATGGGATTCAAACTTGATATTAAATGGCACATATGCCTCAGATTTAACTACAGCTATTAGTGTTCGTATCTCAAATTCCAGCATCTCCTGTGGTAAATCATTCCCTGTAACTGAGAAGTAATTATCACAAAGTTATTGGGTTATCAAACTTCTAATGATGTTATAATCACTTTCATTATAGAATTGATTTGTCACAAATGCTCATACTACAAATATTATTGACCTCCTGCCACTGCTGTAATGTAATTAAAGCTGCAGTTCAGCTTAACACATTGACCTCCTGTGCCGCTGAAGACTCATCCCAGAAGCCATGAAGTATCTGCAGAGTCACTTTTTGGCTCAGCAGCAGTACAAGACCTAGGGCAGACGTTATTTTGCCACCTATTCTCTGAAATCATACTTTCTCAATACTTTGCTTTGGTGTTTCAGTACCCTACTCCGTTTCTTTATTTAGCTACGCTTCATTTATCCCAACTACATCATTGTTTCCTCAAGTGCAAAACATATTTCCTAATTCTGCAGTTTTGCTTCGTATGCTTGCTACACTTCCACCAAAACCAAATTAGTTTCTGCTTTTCTTTGCCTGATATTTTTCTTCTTGATGAAGTTACAGCCCAATTAATTCACTTTCTAATTTTTTTCTGATTGTTCAACTTATGCCTTTTAGCATAGTTATTTTTCCCATTCAGCTGAATCTATCTGAAAGTTCAGAACAGACCAAAGAAAATGCAAGTATACCATCAGTCTTATTCTAGCAGCCCTCTCGTTCAAACCTATTAAGCTAGGTAGACTTAGTACAGCATATTTTCTACAAGCTGTCATTTTGAAATAACATGAGAGCTTTGTGAGGAACCTTTTGAAAACAATAGCTCTAAAAATATAGTACTGTTAATATATTTATTCAAAGTTGCTACTTTCATAAAAATCTACCCAAGACTCATCTTTTCTTTGTTTCTCTTATCTCACAATTGCTTTGAAGTTTAACTGATTGAGGCTAAAGTGCCTGCTAGCAACAGGGGGTTAATATAGTTTGCATATTGACTTCTAAAAGTCTGTGAGGCCATTAAACTACCCATCTGCCTACACATCTCCTGTATCTCAGAAACGACCATGTTTTAAAAGCTGTAGAGGATTAAAAACACAGGATGATGAAATTTCCACCCCTCCCAGCATTTAACATTATCCTATCCTCTAGGACTAATCCAACATGATTAAGCATTAGGGAAATAGAGAAGAACAGTACTATAAAAAAGATGTCCAAAATAGTAGAAAGTCTGCAGTGTGATGGTTAAAGTATATCTTTAATTTATTATGCTGAAAAAATAAAATTAAAATACAAAAACTATTAAAAAATTCTAGAGGAAAGTCTTGGTCAAAAGGAGTAAAATGTAATAAATACTTTAGAGGTTTTGGCATTCTTGGCATTTAAGTTACTGCATTACTAAATGAAAAGGAAGGAGAAAAAAAAAGCAAAAATTATGTAACATAAACATATATTGAAGAAAGGATTAATGAATCATCATTGTAAGAAGCAAGAAACAGATTCCAGGAGTAGAATAACAGCACCTGACTTGCATTGCAGTTACACTTGTGTAGATCAGGACTGACTCCAGTGAAGTCAAGGGAATGAGAACAAATCTGGCCCATTATTCACTACCCACATACATTCATAATCAATTTTCTGATAGGCAACGAGAATATTAAGCAGCAAACATGCACATCAGTTTTAAAAGGCAAGTTCAGAATCCATATTGTAGTTCTGTATAGCCCTGCACCTTGTGTCACCATTTAAATTTTTCCAAAGAACTCCATAAATTAGGAATATTACACTGTAAGAACATATTGCCAACTGTGTGACAGTTTAAATCTGATCTGATGAAATCTCTAAACAAGTGAGAAATCAGCTGCCTCATTTATCCTGCAGACCACTCATTTAGGTCACAAAAACAGAAGAAACAATAAGAGAAACACTCTTGTGAAGCAAGAGTTACAATTTCTACCTTAAAACTCCATTTTATTAGTAAGAACAATTCCATTTCCCAAAATAACATTAATCTGATTATGAGGACCACCTATGCCAGAATATGCATAGTGGCCCTATCGACTTTATAGCACAAGGTTTTGTAGAACACCTTCAAAAAAGACTTAAGTGCTATGCAACTTCAGCTACAAAATTCATAACAAGTAACAGAAGATCTGGGGGTAGGAGAGGCTGGCTAGAAAATACAAAACTTTCACATAAATAATAAAGCTTCTCTCACGTAAATCTTTCTAACTGCTACTATGCTACCAGTTGCTTAGCAATGTCCTCTGACAAAAATTACCTTTTTTTCAGGACAAGTTCACTTACCAAAGATAGTGATACTTGTACTCAGACTTTAAAGACACTTAGCAGGACAGCTAAACAAACCTTAAGAGCTCACTGCACTTCAAAGTATCTGTCTTACTGCTTGTCTCTCTCCAACTTGCTCCATACCTGCCTATGCAGTCATGTCTCCTTCCATACCCCATACAGCTTCTTAATTGACTGCACCACATACAGTTTCAACACAGCACGACAGTAGAAAACGACTCACGCCTTCCACTGTGGTAGCTTCCTGCAGGCTCAGCGAGCCGAAGCAATTCCTTGAGGCGTCAGCTGAACAGAACTGGAGCCACACACAGGCAGAAGCATGGAAGGAGTGAGATTGCATCTTTTAGTTGCCACAAGCTGTTAGATTACTTTAGACCATCTCATCCAACTTCAACCATAAGGAAGAGCAACTGGAGATTCCATCTGATTTTCTATTTTAAAGAAAAATATTTTTGTTGTTACAATAACGTAAGAGAAAGGCAATATTGACAGGCTACCAACATCTAGGAGCTCTTCACAGGAAACGCCCTCTTCAGAAGAATGTTCTCACTCTTCAGAACAAGCTCTCTCTAGCAGGTTGATAATGTTGCATATAAGCAGGTGGAAGAGTTCAGGCAGAGGCAAAGAAACCCATCAAGCATTTTTTTCCTTTATAGAGGCAGAATTTTAAGAAAATTATCTTCTTTTCCTGTGCTCCCTGGCATATCAGAATTCTGCCCATGACTGCACAAATAAATTTAAATCCCATTTCTGATGCATTAAATTTCTATCCAGTATGACACATTTGGAAGCAGTTTAGGACACATAGGGCTAAAATAAGATGCAAAAACAAAATTACAACAGCAGAACTGAAAATAGAAACCTAGGTTAAAAATATCCAAAGTTTGTTTCAGAGGATTCATCATTCATATAGTGAGGCTTGATCTTACGGTGCAAATGTCCATCTGTATTTTCTAAGAAAATGCAAAGCACAATACTTAGTAAAGTTATGTTATTAATTTTTCTCCTTCCTAGAATCCTGAAACAATATTTCCACCTTCAAAACTCAGCTGAACAAATATAGATACACACATATTAAACTGTCATAGTCAAAAGAATTTCCCTCCATCCACTCCAAACCCCACTTAAAGAATTTCCCTTCCCCACCCACCCCCAAACCCCACTGAAGTAATTGAAACAATTGTATTCAGTGTAACAGTAATTCTGAAGTATAAGATGCCAAGATTTGAAACATCTTTTTTCATCAGTTGTCTGTTGGTTAAAAATCAATTGTACGTTTAATTAATCATACTATTTTTTTTAGAAGTAGTAATATCGATGATTATGCTACTGCTGTTATTTTCTGCTATTCTGAGTTTAAACTTAATGAATGTCTTTCGGGAATATAGTTCTTTATTCTGTGAAGAATTATGTAATTAACTTTCACCAGCATGATTAAGTAATTCTTAGTTATACAATCACATCGCTTCTGTAAGTTTTTCACACCACATTCACATACATGTACCCCTTTCCATTTCCACACATAATACTAATAAACACTATTAAATATCATGGATACTGTAGATCAATCATTACAAAGAGAATGTATAGAGAAACTGACAGAGATTATTGATTGTTATCAGATGTAATTAATCACACTCTTCCAAGTACATTTCCTTATGCCTGTGCTAAATTCAGGCTCAATTGGCAATAACCACTCTTGACCAGACTCCCATCAAACTCTCTGATATGTGCCACTGGGCCATCCATCAAAATGATAGGTACTATAAATAATGTAAAGATACATAAGAAATGATGTATGAGAAATAGTGTGTTGGAATACTTGCCTCATACAAAGTAACCCTCTCAAACATCTAAAGAGCCATGCAGCAAACTACAATTATGACAGGAGAAACTGAAATGTACAGAGTTTGCATGTGATTTCCCATGACATCTTAAGACAGGTTTTGTAAAGTTCAACAAGGGATTACATCCATTATCAGTAGTCTAACGATTCTGTATGGGAAAGTGTTAATGGCTGCCATCAAGGGAGACCAAGATCCAAAGGCAGACTTAATAAAGCCTGTGGTTGTGTCAATTACACTTCTTTGCCTCATCAAGAAGCGTAACAAAGTCCCTCTGCGCAGCAGCAGACAACACAGACAGCTAGGGCAGAAGCAAATCTCTGCAAAGACAACACAAGGGGTATTTGCTGGAGAAGCATGCTGCCGGTGTTAAGAATACAATCTTAACAGAAAATGATTATTAGATTTCTATAGCGCACAGCTGACAGCCTAGAAGTGTCTGAGCAAGAAAAGCATTGGTGAACATTTCAGGAAAATATCTTACTTCCTATTTTCCTCTCTCTGTGTGTGCGTGCATTAATTATGCCAACATGCAAGCTGCATCCTGGGTGCAAACCACATCCTGGGTTGCATCAAACACAGTATAACCAGCCAGTCAAAAGAGGCGATCATCCCACTGTATTCAGCGTTGCTGTGGCCTCACCTTGAGTACTGTGTGCAGCTCTGGGACCCACAATTTAAGGACATTAAGATCCTTGAATGCATCCTAAGGAGGGCAACAAAGCTGGTGAAAGGGCTGGAAAGAATGTCCTGTGAGGAGTGGCTGAGCACTCTGGGTTTGTCTAGTTTGGAGTAAAGGAGGCTGAGGGGCAACCTCATTGCTCTCTGCAGCTTCCTGAGGAGGAGATGCAGAGAGTGAAATGCTGAGCTCTTCTGCCTGGGATCCAGTGATAGGACACATAGGAATGGTTCAAAGCTGCCCTAGGGGAGGTTTAGACTGGACATCAGGAAGCATTTCTTCACAGAGACAGTGGTCAAACACTGGAAGAGGCTTCCTAGAGAGGTGGTTGATGCCCCAAGCTTGTTAGTGTTTAAGAGGCATTTGGACAACACCCTTAATAATATGCTTTAACTTTTGGTCAGCCCTGAAGTGGTCAGGCAGTTGGATTGTTGTAGGTCCCTTCCAAATCAAATAGTCTGTTCTATTCTAAGGCAGATCACAGTTTAATCCATTGATGAAAAAATAAAATAAGGGAAACCAGAGTCACCAGCTGCCTCTTACATAGATCACAGTATCCTGGTATCCTGGCTGTCTTGTCCCATGTGGTGGGTTTCGAGACAGGTGAATCTTTGGAATTCCCAACAGTTTGCATTCCAGAGAAGAGGCTGATCTTTTAGTAGAGAGAAAAGTGAACTTGTCTCTGCTCCCCAGAGCCGCGGGGCAGATTGAGTCACGACAATGACTCAGAGGGACAATTTAACAGATTTATTAGCTGACAAACCTTGGTAAATAAGTAGAGGGAATTCGGCAACAAATTAACTGATAACCTTCAGGGAGCGAATAAAGGCACGTTGGCAATGAGACTATTTTCCTAACAACCCATCACAATCTGTAGAAACTTCTACACATTAATATCTGTGAAAAAGAAAGAGTACAAAGAGGAAAATAAAGAGAAGGTGAGAGACAGGCGGGTGGGGAAGTATCACCACCCTTGGGTCACATGTTGTCATAGAGTAGCAAGCTTGGTCCACAGGTGATAGGTCGACACCAATACAGGTGGGGTGTTGTCCTTTTATAGTCTTTATTATGCCCACGCCATTGGTTTTCCAGAAGGTTCTCATCTTCTCTGACTTGTACCACCATAGTCAGGCACGTTTTTCCTCTGGGCAACAACAGGGGAAAGAAGCTGCCCACTGCCTCACCTCCACAGAGCTCGCCCTGTCTCTCTGTCAGCTCCTCCCCCACAAGGCATTTCACTCCAGTTGTTTAAGACATCATACACTTTTTTGTAAGGCAGACCACTTGGATTGCTAAGAGTGTGTTTAGGTTAACAATGAGTTAAACCAATTAAAGTTTGAGTAAAATATATTTAGGTGAATATTTAACAGCAAAAGCATTCCAAGAATAAAGCGTTTTTCTATTGCTACATGAAACTTTTAAATATTCATATGTTTATAGATAATCGGTATATAAAATAAGGTGTCTCAAGAATGCTTAGAGGAAGGAGAGATTTCCTACTTTGTCCCTGCCTCCCTGCTGACTGTGCCAGGCTGTTCAGTTCCTGGAATAGTTTTGTAACAGGTTCATCATCCTGAACACATGGCTAGAACTCAGTACATCCTCCCTTTCTGCATACAATGATTTAGTTTTTGAAGTGAAAAGCAGCACTTAAGTTTACCGTTTTTAAAAAACAACAAGAAGAAAAAAAAAGACCCAAAACCCCCCCAAAAAAACAAGCCTCAATAAAAATACTGTTGGCACAAACACAGAAGATCTTATCGTGTATTTACAGATGCAGTTTGCTAAGAGGTATTTTGCCAAAGTGCTTGTTTAATGAGAAATAATAGTATACTGATTCACGCTTTGACTTTAAGAAGTGACTGGCCAGCTATCCAAGCATACTTAAAATGGAGAGAAAGAGGGAACGATAATTTTGTAAGGCAGACGTTACATTGATCCCCTTTCAAAAGCATTTAGTACAGTTTTTCATCTCAGGAAACTTAAATATGTTTGTAAATAAATGTTTTTCAAACACAGTGAAAGGATCTTTCAATCCTAACTTATTCTGCTTTTGCAAGGAAACATGATCAGCATTGTAAGAAAAAAGAAATATTTTACCAGCTACAAATTCTATAAAGCCTGACTGCTTGACTCAGTGCTATATCTCCTACATTCTTTCCAAACTAATTAGAGATGTTTTATGGCACACAAGAAATACAACTGGTGGTTTCATGAGTTTTAACGAATTACTCATGTCATTTTATTCAGTGCTTCATTCCCTATTGCATGCTTTGTGTGACATGTATGACATCAATTATTGTTTTTAAAGAAGACTACATCTGTTAAATGTCAAAATAAAGCAAAAAAAACCCAAACCTTAATTTATTTTGTCGTTACAAGAGACCTTATTTTATTAAAAAAAAAATTTATGGCATGTCAACCTGTAAAATCAACTATTACTTTCTGAAATTCATTAAAGTGCAGGCATGTGAACAGAATATTTTTAAAAATTAATATTAATATTTGACAGTCATGCAACTCTTGCAATAGTCAAAGCCTAACAGGCCAATAAAATTATGAAAGAAGGAATATTTGCTTTTCTTCAACAGTATTAGAAATGTTGGCAGTTATGACCTAAAGCTGACTAAAGGAAATGGGAAGTTTTCTACTTGTTTCTTTCATTTCCATTTGACCAGGAAGGGTCACTGCCCGCCCCATCCCTCACCCTCCAGTGGTATAGGGAGGAGAAAATATGAATGAACGGGGCTCAGGGGTTGAGACATGAGCAGTTTACTGGAATAGTAAGGGAGAAACAACATCAAACAACAACAACAGTACTAATGAAAGATTGCACAATGTAAGAAAGTGATAAACGAAACTGGCTCGCCTCGGGACCAGCTCGTGAACTACGGTACCCAGCAGCCTCCTCCTCCCAGAACTTCCCTGTTTAAATACTGAGCATGATGTCATGTGGTATGGAATACCGTCATGTCACACAGTATGGAACACCATCACACCTTCACGTGGTATGGAACACCTGCCCTGGTTGCCCAGACTAGCTGCCCTGGCCACTCCCCTGCCAGTTCCCTGAGAACAATTAACTCTATCCTAACCAAATCCAGGACACCATTCAACCTAATAATATTTGTTTTCTGTATAGATAACTCAGGGTTTAAAAAGGAAGAGAACCTTAAGGAATCTGATGCAGAAGACAACAGAAATGGGATTAACTGAACAGCTTCAAGGGCAAATGGAAAAGCTCCTTCAAAAAAGATTTCATCTCCATCTGCACAGAAGAATGCTATCCCATTTCAGACACAGGTCAAAAGGAGCAGCTGGTGAACACACACACA